>NC_067222.1:14177449-14422775 GCF_019924925.1 Ctenopharyngodon idella | reverse complement strand
TACTCAAGTGAACAAATATATAACACTGGCCTAGTGTTTTTTGGATATTTTACTGCAAAAATATTACATATTGCACCTTTAAATACACATAATGTTTACAGTTGTGTCTGTCTCTGTAAAAAAAAAAAAAAAAAAAAAAAAAAAAAAAAAAATCTATATTTCTGATAGTTTGATGTTATTGAACTTTGAAACCAGAAAGAATAACTTATTTGCTTTGAAAGCGTTCCGGGCTGCGTCAAACCTTGAGAGGCTTGACTGCATGTTCAAGGCACTTAAGACTGTTGCAATAAGCAAAGACAGAATATTTCACTGTTCCAGTCTTTTTATGGACCATAAAAAAAATTTCCATAAAGGATAAATTAACTGCTCTGTGTCCAAACCTGCACTTCATCAAATAAACGCAGTAAAGTCCTGTCAGACGAGCTGCTCCACTTTACCGCCGCCTTCTTATATTTCCTATTAAAGCTGAAGTCCGGCATTTTTCCTCTTTGTCGCCATCTCTGTTTGAAACCTGCGATTGTAGTCATATGCGGAATTGATATTGTTACTCCTCAGCGGATGAATCTAATGTTTGCTGTCAATCACTACACTGATGTGGATACTGTACTTCAGAATCACAGATTCTACGTCTTGAAAGTATGACCAATATAAGAATTTTCACCAGAAAATGTCATCTGAAACAGCAAGTAACATTTCTGCTACTTTTGTTCTGACCAACTGAGGAAAAAAGCATTAGGCCTACAATAAAACGTGCCGCCAATGGTGATTAAATCTAATGATCGCTTAGCTCGGATCACGCCAAACTGTGCAAATTATTATTACTGTTATACTTTGTTCTCAAATTACATCAGCATTGCGTGACTGTGTATTTAGTGTGTATTAGTGTTACCTGTAGATTTCAATTTCTGTAGCCACTCTGCAGTCCGAAGCCTTTTGCTTTTGACTACAGGTGAATCTCCAGTTGTCACTGATGATTGTCATTTGGATCTTTCTGGATTACAATCCGCCATCAAAATTATAAGTTTTATTATTTCAGCTGCTGTAAGAAAAGGCTATAAATGATCCGCTACAAGCAGCATCCTCACATGATAAAACCGACTAGCCTGGACTCCATCTTTCTGTTTACAGACGTGACGTAATGACACAAAGACATACTGCTGCATGCTTGAATTTCCCACGGAAATCCACCAGGTCGCTCTTATTATAAAACATTATTACAAGCTTACCGTTGTGAATCGAGCTAAGATAAGGAGATAGTTTTGAACACTGGCTGGATATGTACTTGTTCAAAAATTGATTTTGGATCATTTTTAACCAAAAAAAGTTACGGACTGCAGCTTCAAGTATATATGTGAAAATAAGCAGTACTGGCGAATTCCAATTGTCTCATTACTCTGTACATTTTACAAATATTTGGGATGCAAAAGATTTTGCAATATATGCAAAATTCCGTATGGAAACGGCTCAAGGGCAGATTTTTATCGATATAGCAAAACTTATGCGACAATGCATTTTTTGTTTAGGAATGACGTCATCACGCACACCATTTTATTGGTAAAAGGCTAACTGGATGGGAACAGCCTCGAGACAGACCATTGCACAGATATTTGCGCATATTTGCTTTGTCAATAACAAAATATCGCAAAAACTGGATGGAAACTTGGTTTATTACTCCTTCTTTAGCAGAGTACAAATCCTTCGGAGATGGGAATAAAAATTAGGACACAGCTCTCGTTAAGGTTTTTTTTTTTTTTTAAAGAGGCCAAAGGGAAGCCACAAATATCCATTTCAGTAGCACTTGCATACACTAAACCTTCCAGTTTTATTCCTGTTCTGAAGGTTTTTACAGAATGGTTTGTTCATATATCATTTGCCTGATTTTACTCAACATGTTATTCCTAGAATATTGTGAAAATGTTTTTTATTCTGGCTGTGCTTGACTTTATTTAATGTCCAGGTTTTGGTTCTTGAAATGATATAAATTAGTACATATTTAATTAGATACCTTTGCCTTGTTTGCATATTTGAACGTAACATTTCAGAATTACAGAATTACATTTATTGTGATACAAAAATGTTTGTAATTCTTATTGTATGGTGATATTCATTAAACTCCTTATTCAATTTAATTACATTTAAACAATGATATGAAATTTTAAATAATTTAATTCAGTATTTCCAGAGATTTACAACATTCAGAAGACTCATGAATGTAAACTTGGTAAACAGTTACACTGTATATGAACATTATTTACTTTCAATAATTACATTTATATAAGATATTTCTCCAAAAGGCTGGTGCCACAGGTCTACAGTATGAAGTTCATTTATAGTGGGTATTTATGTAACTGCGTAGTTTGGCCAGAGCCCCTCTCCGAGAAGCTTCCCATAAACAAATATTTTTCTGGAACATTCCAATAATATTTTAGCCAGGGCCAAAGAGCCTGCTTTGCCTACATGTCAAACAGAAGGTTAATTGTGAGAGGGCTGCATCTGGCAGTTTACTGGTGGCACGGCAGTTTTATAAAAACTGTGCTGTTTCACTTCAAAAAGTAGCTTATCAAGGTAAAGGCCCAATAATTACATTTAGAGCTGATGTCACATCCATTTTAGGGGTGCTCCGATTGATCGGTTACTGATCGCTATTGGCTGATAATCGCTTTGGGAAGTTTGATCGGAAGTCTCCATAAAGGCCGATCTCATAAACCGATCTCATGCTGAAAAAGGATGCGCGTCTACCATGAGAGGAATGGCATGACATGCAGCGCACTATCTCGATCTCTGTCAAGCGCGGGTAAAATAATTATAATGCTGAAGGTGAGGCACAATTCATATTTCTTACAAAGTAATTGAAAACTTTCTGTGAGATTTAATTTCACAAACAGCGTGAGTGAATCACAGCGTGCTCTCCTCTTTCCCTCTCAAGATGTGCAAATGGCTTCACATCACAACATCGCGTCTGCACGCTGCACAGTTGACAGGAATTGTCACTCGTACAATCGAGGCAGTGTTGCATCACTAAAGTTTATAAAATTGGATTTGATTTTGATTCAGAAGCTTGAGATTTGATTTCAGTTTGATTACCTTCGATTCAAGAATGATTAATTTAGGGCCTATAAAGGTATACAGTACATGGCAAATTTCCTCAAAGAAAAAAAATCTCTCTCAACTAATGCTGTAACTATACAGGGAACCACGCTGGTACATCATTATAATATTAAAGGTTAAAATTAATTGATTTGTAAGCTACTTACAAAGTTTTTATAATAACTTTATAATACATTTTAATGACATAATTATTTTTTACTCGTTTTTTTACTCTGCCTAAACATTTAAATGGTGGCCGTCATAAACGGTTTTATACATTCAGTATTGAAGCACATGTTAATTACAATGAATATGCAATGGCCTATAATCATAGTGGATATATCAAAATGCTCCTCTATGTTCGTTTTTGTAGCTGACTAATGAGTTTTGACATTGAACGGCTTTTCTGAGGTAAATGTGACATTTTAAAAGCTATTTTATTGGCGCTTTTCCACAGTTGAAACAATGTTTGATCGATTAACGTTACATATGACATGATACGGATTTCGGAAAGTTGTACTGGATCTTTCAACTTTCCCTTCGGTATTCATTCATCTACATCCATTCATGATTATTTTGGTTGTAAAGGCAGAAGAGATGATCGGTTCACGTGCGCTCTGCGTGTTTGAACTGAAGCACTACAGCGATGTGTCAGTCACACCACAGAGCGTCAAAAAAGATCAACCACAGGACAGCTCGAGAGACATTAATGGTCTCACTCCAGTCTATGGGAAAGTAGCCATTTTGTGAGGTTTATTGTGCCTGCAAACTCACCCTGACACCCCCCACCCCCGAAAAAAAAACCTCTTCGGATCTACAATCGATTCACATAAATGACATATTTTGATCAAAACAGGCAAATTTCGCCGAAAAGCGACTAGTTTGCAGGTATGTCTACATGATAAAAAGAAGGACTTCAAAAAAGATTGGTATCGGTGATCGTATCGGCAGGTGTTTGGCTCCAAAAATCCTGATCGGAGCACCCTTAAACCATTTTAATATGTTTGTCATTTCAGTGAGTGGTTGAGTAACAGTAAAAGCGGTTGTAATTGACACGCACCTGGCTCTGACTTCTACTTCCAACTTTTTCTCAAGTAGGCTGAAGTAGGGTTTCTTTGGCGTTAAAGTGACGTTGAATGCCGGGAGAACTTGGGGACAAGGAGAAATAGGGTTATTCTAAGCATGCATGGCAGCAGGAAAATGTCACCATGAAGAATGTAAAGAACTTACCATATTTCTTTACATGAAACTCCGCACTGAATGTGTTTTCTTCAACATCATCAAACTTCGCAACAACTTTCCATTTTCCCTGTCTAGGAATTAAAAACAAAATATTAATACCATAATTGGTGTAGAGTAGCTAAATTGCCAAACGAGAATTTTTAGTACTGCCCTAAATTAGCTATTTCACACATAAAAAATTTACATATAGTCCACAAGACAAATATCTGAAATATGTATATAAATAACCTTGTTCATAGGTTTACATGTGCTCGATTCTTAATACTGTGTTGTTACTCAATTATTTATTATTGTGATAGCTGTGCATGAGTCGAATATAACTTCACAGCACTTGGGTAAATTTGGTTTTATATTCGCACATTCGGACTTCCGCATAGGCTACAATAACTTTGTACACTACATTGGACGTTCAGTGGACGTTTGCAAGTAAGTATGCCATTAAAATAATACTTGCCCATTTTGATCGATTGTGAAAAATGTTGTAGGTTACAATCGTTGGTTGTAAATATCATGTCGCTGTTTAGAATTTGCAAACATTAACTTTATGCACATTATTAGAACGTTCTTAAACGCGGAAGTCCGAATGTGCGAATATAAAACCAACTTTACCCAAGTATTCACAGCATCATAATAATAAAGAGAATTCAAAATTTTGAATTTGCAATGCAGCCAATTTCATGGATGGCAAAAACGTACTATAAAATTAAGTAACCCTTTATTTTGATGGTCCCGTTTAGAAATTCTGTTGAATATAAGTAACTTGTGTAACCGGCTTAGTTCTGGCTACTGTCCGATCTGCGTTGTGTAACAGAAGACATGAAACGACTGGAACTGCACCTGATGGAGTTTATATTCTGGGGCCTCTAGATGGCGCTGGATGGATTAAAGAGAATACAGCATAAGAAATCTACTGTCTGCGATTTTTCACCTGTCCTCAGTGCGCTCAACGCAATGATAACATATCAAAATGCATAAAACACATTACAAATGACATTAAGTGCAAAATTAATCATTACAAACATACAAAATAATCTCCTGCAGCTAGTTTTAAATCAACCATGAATTGGAAAACAAATTGATACAAAATGGATACATTGAAAAATAGAACAAATATAAAGCATACCTGGAGGGATTAAAGAGAGTACAGTATAAGAAAACGTTTCGTCTGTGATTTTATCACCTGCACAAAGTATTAATTCGTTAAAATCACCACGTTCTGTTGGCGCGCGCGCACACATACTCAAACCGCTGTACTCGGTAATAAAACTATTAAATCCAATCCATCCATTCATAAAACACTTTCTAATACATTTATAACACTGTGAACAATAATATTACTGCATATTATTGACTTAATCAAACTTTTAGAACTTTTACAAGCCTATTAGCGCCGCCAACTGCTTACCTCTCCTCAGCGCGCTCAACGCGGTCTGAGGACGCAACGCAATAGAAATATTAAAACTTTTTCCAAAAATATGATACTAAACAAAATAATAAGGTTTTCCCGTGGACAAATTAATACTAAGTAAATAAATAAAAATTGAAAGAAAGGATGATTAGTGAAATGCATTAATATTGCGATTATATACTCATTAAAGGGTTAGCTCACCCAAAAATTAAAATACTGTCATTTATTATTCACCCTCATGCCGTTCCACACTCGTAAGACCTTCATTAATCTTCGGAACGCAAATTGAGATATTTTTGTTGAAATCCCGATGGCTCAGTGAGGCCTCCATAGCCGCAATGACATTTCCTCTCTCAAGATCCATTAATGTACTAAAAACATATTTAAATCAGTTCATGTGAGTACAGTGGTTCAATATTAATATTATAAAGCGACGAGAATATTTTTGGTGCAACCCAAAAAAAACAAAATAACAACTCATATAGTGATGGCCGATTTCAAAACACTGCTTCAGGAAGCTTCGGAGCGTCTTTTGTGTCGAATCATGATTCGGACAAACCACCAAACTGCTGAAATCACGTGAATTTGGTGCTTCGAACCGCTGATTTGACACAAAAGATTCATAACACTCCGAAGCTTCCTGAAGCTGTGTTTTGAAATCGGCCATCACTATATGAGTTGTTATTTTGTTTTTTTGGTGCACCAAAAATATTCTCGTCGCTTTATAATATTAATATTGTAACCACTGTACTCACATGAACTGATTTAAATATGTTTTTAGTACCTTTATGGATCTTGAGAGAGGAAATGTCATTGCTCCCTAGGCAGGCCTCACGGAGCCATCGGATTTCAACAAAAATATCTTAATTTATGTTCTGAAGATTAACAAAGGTCTTAGGGGTGTGGAACGACATGAGGGTGAGTAATAATGAACATTATTTTTATTTTTGGGGTGAACTAACCCTTTAACATCCGTCACATTTTGCAATTGACCCTTCGCAGAGCCCCGCCCTCCTTAGTTACTGTTGCTACACCTGTCAAGCTTTTTGCGCCTGGCAAGTCTATTACATATATGTATGCACCAGTGTTAGACATTCCCAAGGAGATAATTAGTAATTTTTGGCGAATAGGTGAAATATCTGTAAGAGCAAGACAAAAGGGACTGCAGTATGCATTCGAGGGATATATCCACGACATAATATGCAACCGATTAGAAAATAATTTAATCCAAAATTGAAGCTAAAGCCTATAGGTCCCAGCGCAAGCAGCAGCTGGGAGAGCCGCGATCGGATTGGGGTACTCAGGGGTAGGTCGTCCATTAACAAAATGCTAAAATATTTTTTAAAGTATGTCAGTCAGCCTCCATCTTGCCTTTAAATCATCTTATTTTACATTCAAATATATGCATTAGGAACAAAGAACCGTAATTATTTTTCAAATAGATTAATTAATTAATTTCAATTAAATATGCTGATAACGGTATATTACTGTCTTAATTTTTTCCCTTATTTCTCTTGTGGCCGTACATATAGGCTAGTGCAGTGGTTCCCTACCTTATTCCTGGAGGCCCACCAACACTGCACATTTTGCATGTCTCCTCAATCAAACACACCTGATCAGCTCATTAGTAGTTACTCAAAAATCTAAAAATGGGTGTGTCAGACAAAGGAGACATGCAAATGTATAGTGTTGGTGGGCCTCCAGGAATATGGTTGGGAACCACTGGGCTAGTGAAACAAATTAGCATTTCGTGTTAAACAGGTTGTTTTTTTTAAAGTCGTTCTTGAAGTAGCTGCTCTTAATTTTCATTAATAACTGCAGTGTTAGGAAATATTATAGCCTACACTCTTAATAATTTTAATTATAGGCCTATAATTCATTGTATAATAGACCTAAAAAATGTTTTAAAACATTTTCAAAGATAGCTAATAGCCTAACCTAATTGTAATAATAATAGACTAGAAGAATGTAAAAGGCCTACATTAATTGGAAATACCAAATCCGCTTAATATTGCCAAGATTTGATGCTTTTGACAATATCTCTGGCTATCGTCGATACATGATCATCCGTCTGTTGACGCAACCCGGATTACCGCAAGTGTGATTGATATGACGTCACACACGCAGAGACTGTGCGCAAAAGTTTTAATCGGAATGTATATAAAACACATATAAACGGATATTTGAATCAGATTACAATGTTTAGAGTACATGTAAACAGATCTGCAATCGGATTCAATTCATTCAGATTGACGAAAATTGTGGTGCATGTAAACATAGCCACTGACTGTTTACAGTTTAACGGAAGTTACACCCATAATTCGCGCAAAGCGTCATGGGGTGCAGGAATAAGGTGGATAGAGTACCTTAGGGATGACGTGTTTTTGTAGGCAAAACCCGGAAGCAAGTTAGCATTTTAGGACTTCCGGTTCCATTGCCCCAAAGTCAATGGGTTTTTTTAATGGGTTTTTGCTAAATCGCCTGAAATAAGGTCTGTGGTTAACAATACCTCTAAATATTTTCACGTTTTGATCTATGACATAAAACACACCAGTTATAACCTGATTGTGATTTTTTTTAAACCTTTATTGTGTTTTAAAAACGGCGGTTGCTAACAAAATTGCTAAAAGGGACTACTTCATTTGGCGGGGACTTTAGACGTCATCATGACAAACAGGACATGAAAAAGTGGATAAGTATTCATACACAGCGCAGATCATAATCAGTGAGCATGTTTTTAAACAAAGTTGTTTTCTAAATAAAGTTTGAGGAAGCTTGGTGGAGGTGGCGTTGATCCGCGACCATGGTGTGCTGTAGTCCGTTTATAGCCTACTGTTAGCTTTTTATATCTGACCACTTTATTCAGGCTTCAAAATGTATAAATGTTGTGTTAACTTGTAAAGATTATCTTGATAGACAAAACGTGTAAGTGTCATAACCCTTTGTTAAACACAGAGCTTATTTTTAGCGATTTTCCGAAAGTCTATGGGAAAAATGCATAGGCTTTCGATCGAGGGAACCCGTGCGCCGCTAACTTCCGGTGTTGGCCTACAAAAAACACGTCATCCCTGAGGTACTCTATTAAAAGTATTCAAATGGTTCAACGCGCCAATTGTGAGTAGAATCAGCGCTGAAACGTGTTACTCGCCCGTAAATGTTTTATGAATGGTGGTGAGAATTTAATATCATAAAATTTCGCAACAGCTGTGATGTAATTGCATGTTTGCTGTAACAGTACTGTGCTTTCATTTTCGATTCACTGTAAATGCTACTGCGTTTGTGACGCTTTAATTTGCATTTGGGAACGCAACTTCATCATTAGAATTGTTTTATAATTCTGTTGTTGTTTACAAAGAGAGGTTTCAGTGTCACATGATTCTTCAGAAATGCTCATTTGCTGCTCTAGAAACATTCACTATTTATTATTATCAAAGTTAAAAAGCAGTTTTTGCTGCTTAACATTTTTGTAGAAATTATACCATTCAAACAATTATGGTAAGATTTAAAAAAAGGAGAAAAATTAATACTTTAATTCATAAAGTGATGAAAGTGAATAAAGACATTTAAAATGTTTTTATTTAATTATTTAATTACAAAATATTTCTATTTAATAAATGCTTGAAATAAATTTCTATTTGATAAATGCAAATAAATGCCGTTCATTGAAACTTTCTATTTTTCAAAGAATCCAGAAAAATAAAATGTATTACCATTTCCACAAAAGATACGAAGCAGCAACAAATGTTTTTAACAATGATAATAGTCAGAAATGTTTCTTAAACATCAAATCATATGGGCTATATATGCACGGTTACTTCTGGTTGTCGTTAAGCCAGCTCGGGCATTTCCGGTGAACTGCTAGCTGTTTATTCTGTAGCCTACTCGCTGTACATCGACACAAAACCATCAATGGTTGACTTTTTAATGTTCTATTCATATTTTTAAGCAGTTATCACTTTACCTAATTTGCCAATAAACCAGTTTTATGATTTGTAATAAAGACGAAGCTATTGGGACCGGATTAAAAGTGGTCCTGTTTGTAATATAGACACACATTATTTTTTCCAGCACTTCAAATGTTGATGACCACAACCAATTTAATGTGATGACCACTAACATTAGGCTACTTGTTTCATCCTTCTGAAATGGTCCCCATTTGTAAAACCGAACTTTTCAAATGTAGTAAACGCTTATTTAAAAATAAAAAAGACAATAATTACCACTATAACCAGTAGGTGGTGACAGAGTAGCATTTGCCGCATGGTGCGTTCACACCAGACGCGAATGAAAGCGCGAGTGATTTACATGTTAAGTCAATGCAAAGACGCGATAGACATCCTGCAGCGCGAATTGAGGCGTTTCGGGCGTTTGACGTGCGTAACGGGGCGAATCACGCGAGTTGAAAAATCCGAACTTTGGCGAATATTCGCGCCGCGTTAACCAATCAGGAGCTTGCCTCTAGTAGTGACGTGATTTACGACGTAGCGAGTGGAGGCAGAAAATCATCGTCGCTGTACGATACATCTTCGTAGTTTTATAGAGAACAGGAATAAAAAGGATCTTGCTTGGAAGAAAGTGAGTGAGGAGGTCGGACAATCTAAGTTGTAAAAAACGCTCTTTACTCAATTTTAGCTATAGGCTATAGGAATTGATAGCCGAGGAGGAAAACTGAGGTACGTCTTATTTATTTTTTATGCCGTCTTACGTTTGAATAACTAAATTTGCTATGCCTGACTATTTATATTCTGATTATAAACTAAGTATTATACTATTGATTGCTGTTCAAAGCTACCTCTGGACATTAAATATACCGACACACCAACAAGAGACATGTTCACTGGAACTTTTCAGCTGGTTTATATTATTGCGGAAGTTCTAAAGAACGCTCCGTGCATACCCCATTGTAATGATGTCTGAAGGATCATGTACGCTGAAAACTGGGAGTAATGATGCTGAAGAAATTCTGAATTGGATCACAGGAATAAAAGTACATTTATAATATATTAAGATAGAAAACTTTTTTTTTTTTTTATTTATAACAGTATTTTACAATATAGCTGTTTTTTGCTGTATTTTTGATCAAATAAGTGCTGCCCTTGTGAGCAGAAGAGATTTATTTTAAAAAGTTCCAAACTTTTGCAGGTACTTTAATAATAACAAATCTATTAATACTTATATTATTATTATATTATATTATAAATCAGTTTATTATCATGATTATTAAATGCTGCATTTTATTTTTACAGAACAGTAGTATGAATTATTACAATATAAGATACAGTATATCTTTTTAATGTGAGATATATATATATTAAAATAAGAAGTGCCGGGGGCAAGACTTGGATGGGAGAGGCTCGATTTTCCTACGGTATTTTACTCTCTAGCTGATCACAATAATAAGCTCCTTATACATCCAGGGAATCAAGAATAAAGCATATCCACGGTCCTAAGGACACTGTTTTATGTAACTGTGTATTTTGGGACAATGCAACAAGCACCACCGGATAGGAAAAAGGTTGACCGTGCTGGCGGATACTTGGACTGCTACAACCGTAATACATATCAACTCAGTAAGAAAGTGGAATTAGTCAATCTCCTCCCTGACAGGAAGGAATATAAAATATCCTTGTTCTGAGTTTCTGACCTGACGAGGGAAGAACAACAGCACTCTCCGAGTACCCCTTCCCCCGCCATGACCCTTCCATCAGCCCCAACCACTCTTCAGAGGACTTTGTCTCCAGCAAACAAGGCTGACCTGCACGACTCTTGCCGTTGCAACCTCCAGCCTGGAAAGGATCCTGCAGATCGACCACCACCTGACCTACAGTTCTCCGGATTACACAAGGACTGGCAGCGAACCCCCCAGAACTCTGGTTCTGCAACTGTTGTAAAGCGATTCAGTCTACTCCCATGGCAAGTGGAAAGATACCAGTGGAAGACGCCGCAGGACTGATCACCCGACCACGTGGAAAGCTAACCAAACCTCGTCCCAAAAGCCTGGCATTAGGTTGTTGCTAAATGAGACTGCTATGTAGAGACTGTTTATCTAGGGTCAGCGTACAGAGATACATACATTAGACATACGTTGTTCCTTCCCTCCTTCCTTTCTGCTTCAAGTCGAACAAGCCTTGCTTCATCCAATTCTTTCAAAACGTGAATTCATTCAGAAAACCGCTGTGTTGCTCAGAGACACACAATCGTTCTGCTATGGCTTTGTTGGTAACAAAAACAGATAATATTGTGTCTAAAATATAACACAATATTACTTTGTATAAAATCAGTATCGCATTTGCATTTGTGCTATTCGGGACAAAAACAGCACTTGTTTGGTTAGATTGGTCAGATGATGGAACTTCCTTCAATTTATAAAATTTCTAATTCAGTCAACAATTGTCCATTGATTGTTCTTTATTGTCAAGGTGAAAATTCCTTGGCTTGTGGCCCCATAATATAAGAAGGAATCATCTGACACTCTCACACTCCCCTTAGGTGACATGACCAAAAAAACTAAATATTAATATTTAAGACCACAAATTACTAAACATGTCTATTGGGGAGCATAAAATAAGGTGTTGGCAGATATTAAGCAGACAAGCTTAATACTCTACTCATATAATGAGAGTTATTTGGCATGTAATTTCAAAGTTAATTACAGTCAACATAATTTCTAAAGTGGACCATCAAAATAAAGTGTTACATGAAAATTAAAACACAAATCTAACAGTTTCTTTGCATACTTGTCCAAAGTGTGGAGGGGGTAGCTTTCAGAGAGAATCCCGTCGCTTGCACTGGAGTTGGAGCTGATGTGCACCACAACACCATCTGGGTTCTGATTTTTCAATGGAGGTATATTTAAAAAAAAAAAAAAAAAAAAAAAAAAAAAAAAAAATGTATATATATATATATATATATATATATATATATATATATTATCAATATTAAAATAAATTCATGCAATGAAATGATATTAAATTAAGCTCATTTTAATCATAATGACAGTTACCTGAATCTCAAGAGATATGTTTCTGTTGAAAGCTTGGAATTCATGACTGGATACAAAAGCCCTGTAATGAACTGAGAAATTCAGAGATAGAAAGTGAGAAGTGATAGTGATACAGACTTGTAATTTAACAAACTTTGTTCTCAATAGGGCTGGTTACTGACACAAATTTCACAATTCAATTAGATTTTGATTCAGGAGCTTTCGATTCGATTCGATTTGATATTGATTAACTGGGGCCTTGTCACATTGGTTTGGGTTTTGTTTGTTTCCATTCTTTTTATTTTTTAATATGCCTTAGCCCATGTGCTCCCTTGCCCTCATGTTATCCTGCCATGTGCTCCCCTTGTGAATGTGTCATGTTCTGATTGGTTGTTTGATCATGTGTCACACGTTTTCATCTGGTTCATTGCTTTACAGGTGTTTCTTATTAAGTCTGTGTTTATTAGTAGCAAATTATCTTCTGCTACAGTAGTGTACAGTTTGTGTCAACGCATGTTGAAACATGTAGAAAGTTATTTGTGTGTATTGCTGACTATTGCCTTTCATTCACTTTCATTCACATTCACCCAAGTTCTGTGGTCACAGTTTCATTGGATCGCAGATCCTTTAGTCGGACACGACTGACCAATATTGATTAGCCCATATCTTGGATAAGATTCGCAACAACACCACACATACTTATGCACAAACGCAGATTTGTTCTACATGTCCAATGTATAGAAACAATAAACTCATTGATTTCACTTAACTTAAAAATATAACCTGCGTGTATAAAACTGCTATTTTGAGACACCATGAAATATGAACTAAAATGTGCTTTTGATATACTATCTCTATATTTAAAAAATGTATTTAGTTACCACTTATAGTTCACTTGATGTGGTAACTAAATATTTTTTTAAATACAGAAATAGTATATTAAAAGCACATTTTAGTCCATATGTCTCAAAATAGCACAGTTGAGTACACTTAGAAGTTCTTAAGATTATCTTAAGAAGTACTAAAGAAGAATTTTTAGTATATTAAGCACAAAATTAGTGCGCAAAAATAAAGCACTTTAAGTACATTATTGAAATGTACTCCTTTTTCACCTGGGGTACTTGTCTTGGTGTCGAATGTCACATCACTGCCAGTAACTGCTGTTTTTTATATATAATACAATTATGTTTCTACTCATTTTATTCATTAATTTATTTTAAATATAAGTATTTAAATGGTGGCTGTCAAAAAAAAAGTGACATTTATTCAAAACCCTTACATATTAAAGAACAGGTTAAGTAAAAACACAATGAATATTCAATATTGCAAACATTCAGCAAAATGCTCCTCTCTTGAGTTATTGAGTTTATGCATGGCGTTTCTGAGGTAAATCTAACATCACGTGACATATTGTTTTACAAGCTGTTTTACTGATGTCTTTCCGTGGTTGAAATACTGATTGAGAAATTACATGAGACAAGATACAGATTTCAGGTAAGTTTTACTGTGTCTTTCAAAATACCTTTTAATGTTCATTCATGTTTATTTCTGTTACATGTGCACTCTGTTTTGGACTTGTGTTGTGCCATTTCCCGCCACTAGTTTGTTCCCTGAGTTACTGATCACCTCATTATCACCACCAGCTGTGTTCCATCACCCACCTTGTTATCCTGTGTATATTAGCCCTGTGTGTTCAGTCCAGTGTGGTCCGGTATTGTTTGTGTCTAGTGTGGTTTTCTCTCCTGTGAACCTGCCTGTGGATTTATTAAAAGACTGTTTTCCTTGATCTCCTTCGCTGAGCGCATACTTACAACCAGCTAATGTAACAGAATACCGGACCCAAAACAGTTTATACATATTGCGGTTGTGTTTTGTTGTTTTCTGCGTTGTGTCAGTCGTTTTTCGTGTTTCACTGTTCGTTTTCGTCACCTGTTACACACCCGCTTTCTTGTTATCTGCCTTGAGCAGAAGGACCCGCTCCCTCGAGTCTATTTTGCACGATTTTGTGTTTTTAGTACCAGCTACACATTTCGCACGACAGCAGCCTTTGCAACTTCCTGTATGCCGGCCTTAACACCGCCACCAACGTTGCAGCTGTTCAGGGGAAGGGCCATCGAGGGAGTTTCCCGGATTACGTGAGTGGGTGCTTTGCGTCATGTGGATCTTCGATGACCGTGGATTTCTGCGACAACGACGCCAGTCCCACTCCCCACTCCACTCCAGTGCCCAGCCATCAACACCCTGACTGCGAGGATCGGCAGCATGGAGCCCCACCGCCAGACTGTGAGAAGGACTTCGCCGCGATGTTCGAGCCAGCACCAACGGGAGCGACCGAGCAGAACATCACCCACGGAGCCTGAGCAACGCGGGACTGACCAGGTGTGCGAGCTGGCTGTACCATCCATCGCCGAGGGAATTCTAGTGGAATACGAGGGTAAGGAAGTGAGCCCCACCCAACCCCCTGCCACTGAGAGTGAGTTTTTGGCATGCACTGGTGACTATTTTTTGATTTAGGGAGAGGTTAACCTTCTACCTGTTTTACAACCATCCCAATCTACCTGGTATATGTCTAGTTCTCTGGCCCCTCCCAGCCTCCCTCTCCCACCAGCTCTCCAAAATCATGTTGAGACTCGCTCATTTTCTGAGGATTTTGTTGCACTCTCCAAACCCTCTCTTCTGTCCCAAGCCACGCCCTATCACCCAGTCATTGCTGTCTCCTATCAGCCCCTTCAGTTTCTCCATCTCCTCTCAGTGGTGGGATCCACCTCGAGACTGCTGGGAGCCACCTCCTCCTGGGCGTGAGGAGCCTGGGGTTCCGCCTCCAGCCTCAGAGCTCTCGCTGGGTTCCCTCGGCACGTCGGCTCCGCCTGTTCAGACATCGCCGCGCCTCTGCTGCGGACTTACGGGCCATTCGCTGCTCTCTGGCCCTCCACCCCTTCTGCTACGGCTAGCTCCGCCTCCCTCAGGCTCCACCTCCGCCCTCGGTCGCTCCAGCTCCACCTCTACCCTCTGGATCCTTGCTTCCACCTCGGGGGGTCGTCGCTACGGCTCAGTCGCGGTCGCCCAGGCCATCGGGGTCTTTGGCGCTCTGGCTGCTCGGTGGGCTCCAACTCTTATGTCATCGTCGCTTTCTGGTCGTCCCCATGGTGGCGTCTATTACTACATCACCATGAGCTCCTCCCGCCTGCGACGCCGCCATGGGGCGCAGTCTTGGCTGTGGCCTGGATGGGTATACTTCTTCCTCTGTTCAAGGCACCTCCCTGGTCTTTACCACCATCTGCACCTCCCTGGACTTCTCCATCACCTGCACCACCCTGGAATCTTGCTCTTCGCCTCCTCCGGTTAGCCGTCCGCCCCTCCTGAGCCGCCTCCTACACCATCTTCAGCATCCCATCTTCATCTTCCCCTCTCCACGGCGCGAGGACGCACCTTTCCGGGAGGGGGCGATATGTTACATGTGCACTCTGTTTTGGACTTGTGTTGTGCCATTTCCCGCCACTAGTTTGTTCCCTGAGTTACTGATCACCTCATTATCACCACCAGCTGTGTTCCATCACCCACCTTGTTATCCTGTGTATATTAGCCCTGTGTTTTCAGTCCAGTGTGGTCCGGTATTGTTTGTGTCTAGTGTGGTTGTCTCTCCTGTGAACCTGCCTGTGGATTTATTAAAAGACGTTTTCCTTGATCTCCTTCGCTGTGCGCATACTTAGAACCAGCTAATGTAACAATTTCATGCTGTAACTAGTAGTAAAGCGGAAGATGATCAATTCACATGTGCTCTGTGCTGCCACTTCGCTTGATCTGTGGTGATAAAGGTATCTGTCGTGCCACATTAAAGAGCGCCAAAATAGTATTTGTTTGAATTTTGTAATAAAATGACTGATCTTTAAAGCTGAGACTTGGTTTCATATCAAAAGTAACAAAGCACAAAGCTTACTGTGATTTATTGGATGGCAGGCACAATACAATGCTTTGTTCATTCATCAGCTGAAAACAGCATAGGCTGAAATGATCTATTCTTGGGATTTAAGAATTGATATCAGATCTTTAAAATGGTAATTGATTAAATCGAGAAATCTATATTTTTAACCCAGCCCTAGTGCTTAGTCATGCAGTGTGAGTTCTGACCTGTGTCTCCAGGGTTGTAAACCGGTTTATCAGTTTGAATGAAGATGTATCCAGACCGGAACGACACCATGATAATTTTCTCAGCTTTGTGGAAACTCCCAAATTCCACAACCAATCTCAAAAATGTTTTCAATTTTTTTTTTAACAGGTTTGGTTTGATCTATTTAAAAAAAAAAAAAACATTTACTACTGATTAGTTAACATTTACATTTTGCTTAATTACAAAATGGCAGATTTATAGTTTCTATAAACACAGACAATAAATACACTTCATCTTCTGAGCAAACCTCAATGGTTTTGAGATCACTATAGCGGTTGTCTGAATTGAGGATGGCAGAGTCCCGCATCAGGACGGATTCCTTATCGAATGCATAGACAATGACTTTGACTGTGATTGGCTGGGACAGGCTGTGTGCCTCTAGTAAGATATTCAGTTTGGTTCCAAGCCTCAGCCTTGCTGGAGCTACCATGATAAACCTGACAGAGAATACATGCTGTCTCATTACAAAGTCCTTATCAGCTTTGCATAAAATAAAAAATATATGCATACTGGATCACCTTCTGTCTGCTTTATGTTTGTGAATGTTTACACTGATGAGATTGGAAAGTTGTGTACTTACTTTGGTGCCGAGTCAAGAGCATGATTGCCCACTATAACACAAACAAACTACTTTACATTGATTTACAAAAATAAAAATTGTCATTTATTTACCTTTTTTTTTTGTATCATTAATCATGTCGTTCCAAAACCCAAAGACTCTCATTCAATGCCAAAAATACATTTTTAATGACACATCACAGGTTATGCCCCTCATTGAGTCTGTTCACCCAAAACTTTGACGTTCATAAAAAATTGTAAAAGTAATACATATTATTTGAGCAGTTTAATCCAAGTCTTCTGAAGAGCAATGATAATTTCATATGATGAACAGATTTGATTTACACTGTAAAAGTAGATTTGGTTTACAAATAAAACACAGATTATTGAAGTATGTTTTACAAAAAAAAAAAATAAAAAAAAAATAATATATATATATATATATATATATATATATTATTTTAGCCTTTCCAATTAAATGTTTCATGATTAATTTAATGTGTTACATGCTTATTTGTAAACAAGTTTTTACCTTTTAATTTTTATGTATTTTTTAATTTAATCATGGGCTTGGGTAACTACCCAAGATTGTCCTCATCTGCCTAGCTGCTATGATTCATAAGTGAAAAAAAAAAAAAAAAAAAATCACACATGAACCTACATGTTAAACAGTATATTTAAAATTCAACTTACCGGCTTTGGGAAAAAACCTCATAATTGAATACCAAAGGTATCCATAAAAGCAGTGGAATAAGGAGCTTCATCCTGCTGGATTGGCTACTCACAAAATGAGAACATGGCAACAGTGGGAAAGCTGAAATAAAAAACATCACTCCTCCCACTAAAGCAAAAATACCCTTTGGAAAAAAGCTCAAAACACTCTTGGCCTCTGATTGGTGAGGAGGAGACCACATAGAAAGCAGAAGTGCTGTCATGATTCGAGTAGTTGATTTGAAAAAAATCTTTGATTGCATCAGAAGGACTTTGTTTTCAGTTTGCTCCGTCTTACCTTGGTTAGTTTGTTGTCATGGATGTTAATTTGATTCGTAATTCTGTTCAGCTGTGTGTGATTAAATTACCTTGTTTGTTTCGTATTTAATTCTGCATGCCTTCACATGCTATTGGAAATTTGATAATTCCCACTTCTGAAGTCATGATTATGAGCTCATTGCATTCAAGTTTCGAAATAGGAGGGCATTCATGTGCAATTTTTACCTAGGAAACTCGTATTTACAATAATTCCAATAGCACGTGAAGGCAGCATGAGTTCCTGTGTTTCTGTTCTTAGTTTTCCGGTCTTGTGTGAATATGATGTTTATTTGACTATCATCCTGTGCTTATCTACAACCACCAGTTGTGACAATGACATATTAAAACCATTTGAAATCATAATATGTATTAGTACTGTTGTGAGGGCAATCCAACCAATTATAACACTGCATTTTGTCCGACAAAAACACAGGAGAGTTAATAGATGTCTGTGTAATGTCGGTGTATTCAAACTTAAAATACGGTATGTATTGATGGCTTTCTGCAGTTGAAACAACATACCTTCTGATGTTCATTCATGCTTTTTTCGTGCTATAACTAGAAGAGACGGTCAGTTCACATGCTGCTTAAAATGAGGTGCTACATACTATATTGTTTCATATCCAAAGTAACTGCTCTGTCTTATCTGTTGTCGTCTTGTCAGTGTCCTCTTTGATCTACGATGGATTTTTCACTGTTGATGTGAGATCCCCATGGCTTGTCAGACATAGCAACAGTAACCACGTGTTTTCTCAGAGCTGCTCCATTAACAGTAAATGCTGCTCCACACAAACTCAGACTCTGCATGACATATAAAGCACACATGTAAGCGATAAGATATTAGAGGCTTTGCTGTATTGTGAATAAGTCAAGGCTGAAGGGCATTGTTAGGCAAATTGCAAAGCCAAGCATCCCCTTCAGCCATGACTTATTCACAATGCAGCACTACCCTCAAGTACCTTATTGCTTCTATAAAATGGTTACCACACAATACAAATGAAGAGTTCATTTGCAAAAACAGATAACTCTGTTTTTTATCAATTCTCACAAATCATGTTTTTTTTTACTGTGCATTCCAATTAATATCAATCAAACTGCATTTGGGTTGTTTTGATTAAGTAATAATAACTCCAAAAAATACAGGTAACTTACAAAATTAAAGTTCATTGAAAGTATTTTTATTTTTTTTAATTTTTTTTAGCAAAAGCAGATAACTCCACATTTCATGTTTCAAAGTTAAACAAAACCAAGTAATTGCTTTGTAATTGCATTTAAAACACACTCAAACACACGTGTGCACACAAACATACACTGACGCGTGGTCACAGACACAGACTAAAACGCAAAAGGACTAACAAAGTTTCAGCATGTAAGATGTATATGGTGTACAAGGACTTGCAGGAGTCGAAATTAGAAATCCTCGAACACTTGTAGTCAGCTTTGACGAAACTCTCCTTAGCTAGCGCTTCTTTTGAAGTGACTAGCAGCCTTGTCACCTGACCTGAATACTGCGCTCTTATTCGCTAAAACGGACTTGTCAGTTTCTGTACACAAACAACAAGGGCGCTTGTCGGCTTCTGCTGTTAAACATGAACCTGTGATGCCTTGACAGTGGACAATACTGGCTTTTTTGACAAAATGGATTTAGGGCTCAGAACGTGCTATATGTGGAGAACAATGCACAGCAGTCAGTTCATTTTTTGTTTAAGTGGCATTTATGGGTTTTTGCAAATGAACTCTTCAAACATTAAAGCAAAAATATGTATCAATGCAACTTTAATGAAGTAAAATCACTAAAAGCCTTCCTTCTGCTGGAATAGTCCCTGACCGTGAACAGTAACAGAATGTTTCTATGCGTCATCTCATAGAGCTCAAATAAAAACAGACTAGGAACTGTTCTTATACACTGTGTCAATATTTTTATGTAATAACATTTCCTGTACATCTACTGAGATGTAGCAGTGACTAACAGTGATTTTGCCAAGTTAGACATGTTCCTGGATCAACATATTTTGTAGATCCTGGAACATTTCTGTGTGAAAATATTCCTACCCCTAAACTTAACCCAACTCATAAATTATCCCTAAAATCAGAGGGAAATTATAAGTGAAAAATGATGTAGAAGCACCTAACCTTGTTTGTAAGCCTAAACTTGACATAAACTGTAAACATCCCTCAAATCTGATTGGTTGATTGGAATGTTGTTCCAGGGTCAACAAAGATGTTGATCCAGGAACATTCTGTTCTTGGTGAAATCACGTTCACTGTGACTAAACAACATATAATAACAGCATTCACTGGACGACAGACTTGCTCTCATTGGCTATAAAGTGTTAAAATACCCTTGCACCGCTAGGCTGTAATAACAGCAACATTCATCAACCCAGCTTGAAGATTTTAAAGCAACTTGAATTTTTAGCAGGTAGATGTGAGAACATTTGTATCAAAGTTTGATATAACAACCATCCCTGTTCTCCTCTGAAAGGTTATTGTGGTGCACTAAGAGTCTAGATAAATACCCATGATGCACTGATGTCTACTTTTACATGCTAGAGCATACAGTTTTCGGTAACACTTTAGACCATGCTTATAGTGAATTATAGCTCCACATTAATAAGTATTACTATTTTATAAACATATAAAGACTCATTAAGACATATACTGCATTAAAAGTTATAAATCCGTGTCGTACAGTATGATTTGTAATGATCTTATAGGATTGCCGAAATCGTACAGTCTGTAGCAGGCTGAAGGCTAGAAGTTATTTGTAGTTCTTGTGTTTCTATTTGTCTCTTCTCTTTTTTTCTGTTTTTGTTGTTTTCTCTTTCCTTCAGTGATTCTGCTTGTTAACAGCAGGTGTTCATCACTAATGCTCAATCATCACTTAATGATTTCATTTAGGGCCAGTTATCACTCATGTGTGACTCATGTCTGTAATCCAGATCTGAGCCATTCAAGGGCCGTCATTTATTGCTGTATGTGAGCCGAGAGAAACTGATGTGGACCGGAGCTGGACCAGTATTTTCAGAGCTGTGATCTCACTGTTGAGGTTACTGTTGTTACTGCTGAGTGTGAGAACTGTTTGCCACATAGAGCAGTGATCATCTCTGAATCTAGTTTAGACTGATGGGTGTGGATTCTGTTGGTAGTTCCTCTTCTTTGTTTTAGCAGGTTGCTTCATAGCACTGAACTCTGTGTCATCTCAACTGTAAAAGTTGCTGAGAATCTGGACACTCATGCTAGTCTTAATGAGACGGTCTGTCTGAACACTGGAAGCTACAAGCAGAGGAGAAACTGATGTTAAACAGAAGGGAAGACTGACAGAAATAGAAAATGGCTGATACGTGTGATCTGTGTCTGCTGGGACTGATCATTTATTAATATACAGTATAAAATAACACTCTACTTGTGTTTCAGGTATGATTGGAGCAGAAATGACTGATGTGTTCATCAGTTCTGGTGAAAATGTCCGTCTGCCCTGTAATAATGCTCTTTCTGACTGCAACTCAACTACATGGATCTACTATAACAGATTCAGACATTCAGCAGCAGTTGAACTGATTGGTTTAGGGATAAAGAATAAAGACACAGAGATACATGAGAGACTGAGTCTGGGGTCTGACTGCTTTCTGAACATCAAGAACATCACAGAAGAAGATTATGGATTTTACACCTGCAGACAATATGTGAATGGAGGAAAACAAGGAACTGATGCACATGTTTATCTGCATGTCCTTCATGGTAAGTTTATGATTATGTGATCAATAGATTTCCCCTTTAAACTCAGTTGATTATTGTGTCTTGTGTCTTAGTTTCAGTGTCTTCATCATCATCATCATCATCATCCTCACAGACTGAGATCAGTCCAGGTCGCTCTGTGACTCTCTCCTGTCAGTTGTATTCTGGATTCTCCTGTGATGATTTGGTCCGTTCTGAGGGACTTCAGCTGTTGTGGGTGAATCAGGCTGGTGTTGATCTGACGACAGACTCCAGATATCAGATATTATTCTCATCAGATCACTGTATCATCACTCTGACTACAACACTCCTGAATGAAGATGACAACAGAGAGTGGAGATGTCAGCTTACTCTCAGAAATCAACTCCAGACCTCAGTCAGATACACTGTCAAGTATTCAGGTGAGAAACAATCTCATAAATCAGTTATGGAAAGGTCTTTATTATTCTGTGTGTTAAAATTTTATTGTCATATTCTACAGTAATGAACAATTATCCTTTACAGCTCAGGATGTGCATGAATCTACAGTCAGAGGTAGAGTCAGAATGGTTTGAAATCACATTCGGTGCTTTGATAGCTTTTGTCTTTGTCTGTAATTGTCTCCAGTCGTCTCTGTCCGTCTCTGACTCTTGCTCTTCTTGCTGTTCTCTGGCTGATCTGCAGAAAAACAGCTGGTGAGTTTCAGATTTACTCCTTTAGAACAATTAAAAACAGTTCAGATCTCACTGTAATGATGAGCAAACGATCACATGTTCAGATTGTGTGTATCATAGAAACATGTGCATTATATGAACTAACAAACAGAAGTTTGTTCCTGCTGAGGATTCCTGTAATTTCAATCTCAAAGAATAATCAAATCAAACAACAATCATTTTTATAATTCGTTTTAATGGTTAAACAACATCTTATTGTTACATTCTGTTTTTCATGTGTGTTTTATCATAAATTCTCAGATAATAAAAGAGGGACTGTTGACACTGTCTACTAGTGGTCTGCATTCACGTTGACGCGTATACAACGAAACAGACGCATAGCCTATGGTGCAGAGGCTCCAGCGTAGGTCAGACGCAGAAGTATAAATCAGCCTTAAGTGGTGGTCATTATATTTTGCCATTTAAACAATGTACCATGTTATGTTGCTTTTAAACATCACTCGGTCGAGTAAAGTTCTCCATCCCTGTGAACAAGATTTCAGTGGAAGATGACTCTGGCACTGAGGTGGATGAAACAGTGTTTGCAGAATTATCCACAGTGGAAGGGATTTGCTTTGTTGTTAAGGACAGTCATGATAATGGTAAAAAGAACAAAACAAAATAAAATAAATATGTATAATTTATCTTCCGTCTGTTTTAAAGGGATAGTTCACCCAACAATGAAAATTCTGTCATTAATTACTCACCCTCATGTTATTTCAAACCCGTAAGACCTTCAGGAAACTGCTCTAACCCCTGACTTTTATTAATACTATGAACAGATTGTTACAAGGGGGTTTGCGATATGTGATATGAGTTTGCTGAAGTCTGCCAGGAATCAGTACAATGATGAATCTTCAGAGGATCACACAGGTATTCATTTCACAGCACTAATGTGACAACAACACAAAAAAGGGAGGGAAAAAAAAAAAATCACGTTTTTGTTTCTTTTTAGAGTGGGACAGTGATATGACATATTTTCTGCTGCTTCTGAACCTCTCAAGATCCAAAAATGTACTAAATACATATTTAAAACAGTTCATGTGAGTACAGTCGTTCTACCTTAATATTGTAAATCACGTGACTTTGGCGCTCTGAACCACTGATTCGAAACAAAAGATTCGTAAAGCTTCGAAGCAGTGTTTTGAAATCGGCCATCACTAGAAATTGTTGAAAAGTCACTATTTTTTTTGGTGCACAAAAAGTATTCTTGTCGCTTTATAATATTAAGGTTGAACAACTGTACTCACATGAACTGTTTTAAATAAGTTTTTAGTACCTTTCTGGATCTTGAGAGGTTCAATGACATTGCTGGCAATAGAGGCCTCACTGAGCCATCGGATTTCATCAAAAATATCTTAATTTGTGTTCTGAAGATGAACGAAGGTCTTAAGCCCAGGATACACTGCACGATTTTTGGCTGTCCCAGACGAAAGATTGTCATCGTGAAACAATCCTGGCGATTTCTGTGACTGTGGCTCTTAATCGGTGGTCCTAGGTCGTACAGTGAGAGAGGTTTAAAGACGGCCGTTTTCCCGGTCTTGCGACCAAAGCATTAAAATTTAAAACTGCTTACTTAAAGCTCTTTTCCCTTCTTCTTTCACCGCTTCCTTTTTTTTTTTCAGCACACATAAAAACTACAACTGCCAACGTGATTCAACATGGTCTTTTTGTTTACCATTAGCACATGCTGATGACATTTTAATCTTCTATAGAAACTTGCATCGTAGCCTACGAGTCAACAGGTGTCATCATCGTGCAGTCTATGCTTGTCGTACCCAAGTTTAATAGATCCATGTCGCACAGTGTGATTTGTAATGATCTTATAGGATTGCTAAAATCGTGCAGTGTATCCCGGGCTTTACGGGTGTGGAATGACATGAGGGTGAGTAATTAATGACATAAATTTGGGTGAACTAACCCTTTAACTGGAAACACTTCAGGATTTTTGAAGTCGAATTCTACAGGATGTCCGGGAGATAAGTTGCATGACTGCCCACTACTGGAGGAACCTTTGCAATGGGCTGAACTGGAATATCCAAAGCCCTTGATCACTTCCGCTATGGAGTTGATTTATTTTTATATTTATTTATTTTTTTCCTGACCAATATTGTTTAATGCAGCATTCTATATGTACACTATATTGCCAAAAGTATTGGGACACCCCTCCAAATCATTGAATTCAGGTGTTTCAATCACGTGGACGATATGTGAATCAGTGTCCATCATTTTGCGAGCAACTGGTGATAAAGAAAAATGCCACGTCGCAATATTAAAAATATTTCCATTTTAAACCATGAAGGTGAGCCCGTTGATATCACACAAACAATGTGCAAACGGGTGAAGAAGTCTCAAACTCCAGTCAGTTATTCACTACAGAATCTGAAAGTAAAAATGGACTGAGCATTTGGCATCCGACGCTGCATTAACGGCGCATGTTCTCTTAGAGACGATGAGAAATTAATCTAATTTATTTTCTTAATATTTCTCTTGTGGCCCATAGTGAGGAAAAAAAAGTATTTTCCGTGAATCGAGAAGTATTTCGTGTTAAACAAGTTCTTTAAATGAGGAGCTATCTAACTAATATTTTATTGTCCTCGCTGTGCGTCGGTTATGCGGTGAAGCGCTATGATATTGTGGGGCAAATGAATTGCAATATTTATTTAATAATAAAAGTAGCATGATAATAAGAAAAATAATTTAATAGCCCTGCATGCCCGTCCGCTATATGCCACTGTGAAGGGATAAACGACGTTATAGGGCATGGAATCAAATTGATTAATTTAATTTTATCCAAATCCACATGCATGGACTGTTCAGTGTTCAGTACTGCAATGTCCGAGTCTCTCCTGTCTCATGATGTTTCTCATGTGTTTTCAGTCAGCACAAGCAAGAAATGTTTACTAGACTGTGGACTAGCTTTGACTCTCTGAACAGTGGCCGTGTGCAGCCGAATTTTTATGACCATGGACGGTGCACGCGCTTAAAGGAGTATCTTTGAAAGGCCTGCGCGCTCAGGGGGCAAAGGAGTGTCTTTGAAAGACTTGCACGTTCAACTGTGTGCGAGACGGAGGGGAACGTGGGAAATGAACGTGGGAAAACGTCAACTGGAGCTGACGGATCACACCGGGAAAAATATGGGGGGGCATTTCCTCACTACTAAATATTCCATGGTCAACTGTTAGTGATACATTAACAAAGTGGAAGCAATTGGGAACAACAGCAACTCAGCCACTAAGTGGTAGGCCACATAAAATCACAGAGCGGGGTCAGCGCATGCTGAGGAACACAGTGCGCAGAAGTCGCCAACTTTCTGCAGAGTCAGTAGCTACAGACCTCCAAACTTCGTATGGCCTTCAGATTAGCTCAAGAACAGTGCGTAGAGAGCTTCATGGAATGGGTTTCCATGGCTGAGCTGCATCCAAGCCTTACATCACCAAGTGCAATGCAAAGCGTCGGATGCAGTGGTGTAAAGCACGCCGCCACTGGACTGTAGAGCAGTGGAGACGTGTTCTCTGGAGTGACCAATCACGCTTCTCTGTCTGGCAATCCGATGGACGAGTCTGGGTTTGGTGGTTGCCGGGAAAACGGTACTTGCCTGACTGTTTGTGCCAAGTGTAAAGTTTGGTGGAGGGGGGATTATGGTGTGAGGTTGTTTTTCAGGGGTTGGGCTTGACCCTTAGTTCCAGTGAAAGGAACTCTTAATGCTTCAGCATACGAAGACATTTTGGACAATTTCATGCTCCCATCTTTGTGGGAACAGTTTGGGGATGGCCCCTGCCTGTTCCAGCATGACTGCGCACCAGTGCACAAAGAAAGGTCCATAAAGACATGGATGAGCGAGTTTGGTGTGGAGCAACTTGACTGGCCTGCACAGAGTCCTGACCTCAACCCGATTGAACACCTTTGGGATGAATTAGAGCGGAGACTGTGAGCCAGGCCTTCTCGCCAACATCAGTGCCTGACCTCACAAATGTGCTTCTAGAATGGTCAAAAATTCCCATAAACACACTCCTAAACCTTGTGGAAAGCCTTCCCAGAAGAGTTGAAGCTGTTATAGCTGCAAAGGGTGGGTCAACTCCATATTAAACACTACGGATTAAGAATGGGATGTCATTAAAGTTCATGTGCATGTAAAGGCAGGCGTCCCAAAACTTTTGGCAATATAGTGTAGATGAGATTCTCAGACCAGATGATGATTCACAATAAACCTCATTTATATATTTACGGGACATTCAACAAATATCTGCTTGTTCACATTGAAATACACAGTACAATTCTTCCAAACGTCCCGTCTGCTCCTGATATGTTGAGCTCATGATCTGTGTCATTAATGTTTATTTGTGAAGGTCTTCTTCTTGTTGACAGAGAATAAAGTTCATCCTGCGGTTCATCTTCTGTTCATCTGATGGCAGCATAAGTCACTGTATCAATATGATCCTGAAAGAACAGATTCTGTCCATTAATATTGATTATTATTATTATTATTATTAGAGCACAAGCTTCATTTATCTGAGAGTCAAACTCATTTCAGCAGCGTATAGATGAGAGAAGATGAGTGATTTTCTCTGAATAGGACTGGTCAGTGGACAGTGATGAAGAACAAGGGAAAGTGCTGGTATCTACTCACATCCACTGATTTTACTGGCTTTTTATTGGAGAAAGTGACCTCAGAATAAGTCACATGATCATCTGTCTGCTCCTGAACATCAATGCAGAGAATCAAGTTTAACACACACAACAGACACATATCTCTCACTATAATATGTAGAATAACACTAAAGCGTTCAGTAAATCACATTATTGAACAGACAGTGAACGTAATGTTTGATGATTTAGTTGACTCACATTGGCTCTGGCAGCAGGAGGAATGGACGTGTTGATCGTCTCATACGTCCCTTTATGTTCATTCTCATCTTTGACCTTCAGACAACAAACAGAAAAACTGCATGAATGCAATTTATTGAGCTTTAAAGACAGTGATCAGATCTAAATCACTGCATTACTGAACTCACCGCAGAGTCGACTGTCCCTCTTTTACTATCTGAGAATTTATGATAAAACACACATGAAAGACACAGAATGTAACAATAAGATGTTGTTGAAGCATTAAAATGAATGATAAATTTGACTTGATAACTCTTTGAGATTGACATTACAGGAATTCTCAGCAGGAATAAACTTCTGTTTGATAATTTGATATAATCCACATGTTTCTATGATACACTCAATCTGAACATGTGATTGTTTGCTCATCATTACAGTGAGATCTGAACTGTTTTTAATTGTTGTAAAGGAGTAAATCTGAAACTCACCAGCTGTTTTTCTGCAGATCAGCCAGAGAACAGCAAGAAGGAAAACAGCGACTGCAGCGACAGAAATCACTGCGACTGAAGAAGAGATTGAGCTCAGAGTCAGAGACGGACAGAGACGACTGGAGACAATTACAGACAAAGACAAAAGCGATTGGTCATGGGAATGTGATGATACCTTGTGTGTTTGTAGTTGAGTTTGTGACTGCTGTTCTTGTATCATCTTGAGCTATAAAGGATTTATCATTATATCACAAAGGATGAGGAGAAAGACGAGGTGAGGTGTATCAGATCTTTTAGCAGCTTAAAGTAATCCAGCACAAAAACAACGTAACAAAACTGTTTGCTGAGGCACATACAGTACAACAGCAGACAATGAACTGAACTCAGTGAAGGCAGTTCATACTGAACTAATGAACTAGATCAGAACAGGTGAGTGATAACAATGAAACGATGAATAACCAAGACAACCAATGAAAACATACTTAGTAACCATGACAACAAAAGGAAACACATGAACATTTGGAAAACAGTGAGAAACAAAGGTAAAGTACCTCGGTGAAGTTGGCACCCCATAAAACGAAATTATCCCCAAAACTATGCCATTCGTTTGTGCTGATTTGTGCCGCAAAAATGAACGTTTGTGCTGGTTTGGTGTTCGAGATATTGAGCGTTATTATTTTGGTCATGTGACGTCATTCTCCACCCCATATCATTCAAATCACTCCAAACCGGTGCCGTCCATTTGTGCTCGAATTGTGCTGGTTTGTGCCGTTAAAAGAATGACTTGGAATAATAATAATAGGCCTAGTAAAAAAAAAACAAGAAAAAAAAAAATCAATCCACCCCACGTCATCTTAAATCGTTCCAAAATGGTGCTGTTTGTTTGTGCTTAATTTGTGCCGTTAAAAAGTAACTACGACCCTTCTTAAATGAACATAAATTTGTGTCAGATATTGTTACAAACACGTATAGACCTACATGTTACCTGCCTACTTCTGTAACCAGTACTGTATAGTGTGCTACTGTATAGTACTGGGACAGATATTTGATTAAATAATTATAATAAAATACTATATAATTGCATGTTAAATGTTCAAATATATTAAACAGCTATTTGATGTTTAACGTGTTTCTGTGCCCTTTAAAAACGTTAAACAATGCACAGTAGGAAAGTCTGCCTATATGAAGAAAAGATATGTGCTCTGAGACTGAATAAAAGATCACGTGTGCAGGACAATTTACAGGTTAATTAAACATTTGTTAGACACGTCAGAGAAGTGAATTTTTTTATTAATTGTTGTTCAATCAAGAAACTCACAGGAGCGCGAGTATAACATTTTAACACATCTTCACATCTTCCGCAGAGAAAGATAACATGCTGCGACTAACAGGCCTTGAGGAATCTTGAATGGCTTATGCCCAGATTATTTCATCATCTAACTGCAAAATGAATAACGCGATACAAAACAAACACTTTAATCTCTGTCCATGTAAAGTAGCCTACAGGCGAAGACTGTTTTCTTAAATAAAATAACAATAACTAGATAAAGTTTGTCGAGACAAAGTTTAAGTTGGCTTGAAAAAGCTTGAAGCTTGAAAGTTTTCAGTTTGAAAGTTTTAGTTTAGTAGTTTTGATAGATAGATAGATAGATAGATAGATAGAGTTAGGGTACCCAAGGTGGTTGCTAGGGTGTTGATATGTGGTTGCTAGGGTATTTGGAGTGGTTGCTATGCCGTTGCTACCGTATTCAGAATGGTTGCTAAGGTGTTGCTATGCAGTTGCTAAGGTATTGCTGGGTGGTTGTTAGGGTGTTACTATGCAGTTGCTAAGGTACTTGGGGTGGTTGCTATGGTGTTGCTATGCGGTTGCTAAGGTATTCTAGGTTGTTGCTATGTGGTCACAAAGGTACTTGGGGTGGTTGCTTGGGTGTTGCTATGCGGTTGCTAAGGTACTCGGGGTGGTTGCTAGGGTGTTGCTATGTAGTTGCTAGGGTGATAGATAGATAGATAGCCTATAGGCAAAGGCTGTTTTCTTTAAATAAAATAACAATTATAACTAGATAAAAAAAGTTCATCGAGACACACTTTAAGTTGGCTTGAAAAGCCAGATCAGAAAGTTTGAAATAGTTTTAAAAGTTTGAAGTTTGAAAGTTTAAGTTTTAGTTTAGTAGTTTTGAAAGATAGATAGATAGATAGATAGATAGATAGATAGGAAGCATTAGATAGATTGATAGATATAGATAGATGGAGTTAGGGTACTCAAGGTGGTTGCTAGGGTGTTGATATGTGGTTGCTAGGGTACTCTGAGTGGTTGCAAGGGTTTTATGTGGTTGCTAAGGTACTCTGGTTGTCTGCTAAGGTGTTGCTATGCAGTTGCTAGGGTACTCGGGGTAGTTGCAAAGGTGTTGCTATGTGGTTGCTAAGGTATTCTGGGTGGTTGTTAGGGTGTTGCTATGTGGTTGCTAGGGTACTTGGGGTGGTTGCTATGCGGTTGCTAACGTATTCTGGGTGGTTGTTAGGGTGTTGCTATGTGGTTGCTAGGGTACTTGGGGTGGTTGCTATGCGGTTGCTAACGTATTCTAAGTGGTTGCTAAGCTGTTGCAATGCGGTTGCTAAGGTACTCTGGTTGTCTGCTAAGGTGTTGCTATGCAGTTGCTAGGGTACTCGGGTGTTACAAGTTCTCCAGTCTAGGGTTGGGAGACAGTAGCAGGGTAAAATTAAATTAGAAGGAGAAACAAAACCAAAGAACGTGGAGGGTTCCCTTCAGTCCTCTGCCCCAGAAATGTGAATGAACCACACAATGATACAAAATAAAGGCAGGGGAAAAATGGAAGCAAACAGTCTTCAGGAGAGGGGCTAGCCAAAACAACAAACAAAAGAATTACTAACTGTTAGAAGGAGAACTAAATGACCTATGCAGAAAAAAAAAGAAAGGAAATAAACAACATAGGCTTCCCTCCACTCCCTGGCTAACCAAAAACAGGGATAAACATTACAAAAGAAAAAGTGGCACCCCCCCCCTACAGGCTTCCTTTAACATAAAAATATTGAATGTCAGAAATATAAGAATTGCTTACAGTGTTTGTTTTAACGGCACAAACCAGCACAAATCGAGCACAAATGAACGGCACCGGTTTGGAGAGATTTGAACGACATGGGATGGAGAATGACGTCACACAACCAAAAAAAAATAACGCTCAATATCTCGAACACCAAACCTGCACAAACGTTTGTTTTCGCGGCACAAATCAGCACAAACGAATGGCATAGTTTTGGGGATCGTTTTATGGGGTGCCAACTTCACAGAGGTACTAAAAGAAAATGAAAATGAAACTAAACCAACAGCTGAACATCCATCATACTGTAGACTATGACGATCATAATTTAATTAGTTTACACACAAGATAACTCTAGCGTTATACACAGTAAAGCAGTGATGTGAGAGAGACAGTGATGATGTACCTGTAGTTTCTGGTGTGTTTCTAGTTGAGTTTGTGATGTGGACTGGAATCACTGCTGTCGTTGAATCATCTTCAGCTGTGAAGGATGAATGTTAGTTCAGATTAAACATTTTTTGCCGCCATGTTTCAATTCCTTCAAAAGCTTTTGTGAGTGTGAGTTTAAAGGAGTTTTGTGAACATGTGGAATGTCGTCCTTTTAAATTGAACATATAATTCACAGAAACACTGACCATGAAGAACATGCAGAGAAACACGTGCATCAGGTCCTTGTTTTTGGTCTCTTTTTGGACCTGTCCATTGTTGGCAGCTGTAAAATCCAGAATCTTCTTCTGTGACGTTCTTGATGTTCAGAGAGCAGTCAGACCCCAGACTCAGTCTCTCATGTCTCTCTGTGTCTTTCTTCTTTATCCCTTTAGTAATCAGTTCAACTGCTACTGAATGTCTGACACTGTTATAGTAGATCCATGTAGTTGATGATGTACAGTCAGAAAGAGCATTATTACAGGGCAGACGGACATTTTCACCAGAACTGATGAACACATTCTCATCATTCACTCCACTGGTACCTGAAACACAGTATATTTGAGTGATCTTTATGATATATATTAATAAATAAATACTCATGAACACAATCATCACACTCTCCAGAATAAAGTATTTGTCTTGATCAGAGAGCTGTTGAAATCTCTTAATATGAAGATAATTGTTGATCATCAGATGTTTGAGTGACTCTATGTCCAGTATCAGGAATAATACAGTATGATCTGTATGTATCAATACACAACTCTGAGATCACAACGTGAATGTGTGCAAGAATAAACTGAGCATGTTCAAATCAACTCTTTCCAGACTAATTCCACTAAATGTCTTTAGAGAAAATCCAGATTTCTTTACCTGTGAGAAGTGAAGAGAGAATGATCAGTCCCAGCAGACACAGATCACACTTATCAGCCATTTTCTGTTTCTGTCAGTCTTTCTCTTCATTATATATAGTTACAGCTCTTCCTCTAAACACTATTAGCTCCTCCTGTGGTTGTGAACTTCCTCTAGTCTGACCGACTGTGTGTTGAAATCCAGCTAGAGTTGATATATAGTGAGACGTTTGTGTGAAACTTGTTGTTCAGTGTGAGAAGAGAAGAGAGTATTGTTAACCACACTGGCTCAACACACATCTGATCTGAACACAATCTATAGACATTTGCACATGAGTGCATCACTGATACTTTCACTTCTTTCTTTTAGGTGTGTCCTGCTTGGCATTAAAATCATTAAATTATTAGTGATAAAATTGTTTTGCTTTTAGAAAATGAATTATAAAACTTTTTTTAAAAGTAATTATTAGCATCATCTCCAGTTTGGTCAAACAGAAAGTATTTTCACACACTACATGAGCGTCTCTAAAGCAGATATTAACTGTCTTCTGGGAAAGTTACTGCGTCAGGAGCTGAGAGGGTTTGCTGCTTAAAGCGCTTGAGAGATGCTTTCTGCAGCCTATTAAAACTTTGAAAGTCACACGTATGTAAGGATTGCTGTGTTTTTGGACTCGAACTGAGCTTCATGACGTATTTCTAGTTTCCAGTTTATGTTTTCAGTCTGTATGGCCTAGTTTCAGAAACAGCACTTAAAACAAGCGTCCACAAGAGGATTCAGTCCAAGCCCATCTGAGAAAGCAGTGGCAGGAATATATATATAAAATAATGGTAAGGGTGCCTGAAGATGACTTAAAATGATTTAAAACAACACAAAACATATTTTAAAATAAGCTAAAATGGCTAAAATTCAAGATGTGAACTGAAATTGTATTTCTTATTTTAATTCATTCCCTAAACAACTGTCACTTTTATTCAAGACCGAGGCTTCCCACAATCTTGGAAAACGTCTCGGGTTACTTGTGTAACCCTGGTTCCCTGAATAGGGAACGAGACGCTACGTCATATGACGTCATATGACGTAGCATCGACAGTTCCCATGAAAGGGAACCTGGTTACATGAGGGGATTTTAAAAGTATGTTTTCTAATAAAATCTTAAAAAGTCATGGAAATTAAAATGTTGTATAGAGAAATTTCTATAATGTATATATTTTTTACTAGTTATGTCAAGCTCTAAAATATTTTATCATATTTATTATATATTTAGAAATTGCTGAAAAAGAATGTTTTTTGTAAGTAAAAATATTTTAAAAAAGAAAAAACAACAACTTTGCATCAGATTTTTACATGACAAATCACATTAGACTCATGATTGCTGTTTTCAAAGATGTATTGACAAGAAGAAGAAAAAACTCTACAGCAACTGAACACATAAAAAAAGAAAGTGAATTATTGCCCAACCATAAAATAATGAGAGAACATATAAAGGTCATTGGTTTGTTGTATCTCTGATGATTATGGATCATTATATCATCATGCAGATTATTTCATATAATCACTATTAAACTGTGTCTGTATGAAGTTTTACAGTGATGTTTTGCATCTATTCCAGAGTCAAGACTTTCTTACAACATTGAAATAACAGCCGTTCCACATTTCTGTAACTAAAATAGTGAATTATTTATAGCAGTTGTGTTTTCAGAGCTGTGATCTCACTGTTGAGGTTTGGAAACATGTTACTAGTGGGTGTGAGAACCACAGGGTTAGTTTAACCACATCGAGCAGTGATCATCTCTGAACCCGGTTTAGATGGGTGTGGATTCTCAATCATTCTGATGTCACTTCCTCTTTTTTCTCTATGTGGGCTGCTGTGTGTCATTGAACGCTGTATTTTCAGTTAACATGAGCAAGTTTTGCATCTTTAATAAACTGAACTTTAACCCAAAAGTGATGGGTCGATCATGAACGATTAGTTCATTTTGAACAAATCTTTAATATGACTCGAGAACAACGAGTTGTCTCAAAGAGCGATCTGTTCATATTTTGTGCAACATCCTATAGGTTCTGTACTGGATACAGAAATGATTAGGCTTGTTGGACTCGAAGCGGCGCTGCACAGACCGATCGCTGTATGACTTCAAAGTACCACGAGAGTGATTAAGAGAGCAAACTGTATGCTTTTGAAGTATATCATTGAATTTTTATTTTGCCCCAAATGTTGCACAAATGCAGAGTGATCACAAGGGCTGTGTGAAGTGTGTGACTGCACGGGCCTCGTGCCAAAGTGACAGCTGAAAGTGACTCGATATGATATAAAGCCAACAGATAAGTTCATGTCTTTCATCTGCGCAGTTACAAAAATTGGGCTGCACACGGCTGGGGAGTGCGGATGTCTGCGAACTCTCCTGATGTCAAAAATTCTTTGTGCAGACGCGGATGGCTGAAGTATGCTTCGAAGTACATGTTTTAAATGTTTTTAAATCTGAAAAAGCAATGAAATTGTCAGCGTATTAGTGCATGTTCATTTATGAAAACAGAAAAACAGCACTGTTCGTTCTCGCGATACTGTCTGTTTGTTGTACTGACTGAAATCACTTCAGCTGATTGCCACTGGGAGAAAGAACAATTAAAGGGCCAGATTTACTAAACGGGGCAAATTCGCAAGAGCGCTCAATTCCACAAATGCACCACTGGGAGTGGCAAGTTTTGTGCGTGATCTACTGTTGACGCGCAAATTAAAGAACTCAGACACAGTCAAATCATTTACATAATGACCAACACAATCTAACAAGAGCAGCGCAAATTAGCGTTGGGTCGCTAATAAGCAGAGCTGATGCTCATCATGCGGGTCGACACAGGCGCAACTTGTTACATGTAATCTGACAAACACGTACACATATATATGTTCGAATAACGTCTTCCTCTGGCATCCCAAAGAAATTAATATGAGTGAAAAATATTTTCTCCCTTCTTTCTCTGTTCTCTCTCTCTCCTCCTAGCAGCAACAATTGCAGCCATGTCGCAAAATGGGTTAAGACATGCTTTTTTGAGCGTTAAATAATGGTGCAAATACCAGTAAATTGACGAGCGCAAACATTAGTAAATCGCGTTGCGTGATTAGTTTAAATACTCTCCTCCCATTAATTTTGTGTCTGAAAGGGAAACTCCTACAAATGAATATTTGATAAGGTCAGCCGCAAAAACAACTCAGTCCACGTCTTTTCAGCGCTAATTTCTCACTGCGTGTCTTTAGTAAATCCAGAGAGTAGTTTTTTTAAGCTGTTAGTAAATCTGGCTCTAAGTGTCTAGAATTATGTGCAGTTCAGTTACATAGTAATTGCATTGTGTTAAAATGACTTGAAACAGTTGGCTCAGTTTTGGCTCAACTCAATATTTTCATTTTGAAAGAACATGTTTCAGTTAATTAGGCCAAAAATAACATGTGATGCTTGTTCAATTTACTTAAATAAATGTAGTTAATCCAACATGATTCTTTTCAAGCACTTAATTCATTTGAGTTGAGAGCACATAAATGATTTTAGTTGTGTTAAAATAGCATTAAAGAAACTAGGAACAGTTTCCCCTTCTCATCATGCTTTGCACAGGGCTGGAGAGGGAGATTAAATCTTGAAATAAAATGTTATGTTCTGCTTTTTTTTTAATCAAGATGATAAAATTGGGAGACTAATGTTTAATGTTGTTTTATGATCATGTTTAAAAGAGTTTAGTGTTTTTGGGGGTTTCCATTGTGGTGAAGTGTAGAGCATGTGTTTGGGTTGAGGACCTGCTAACAATATAAAAATATATAGATTTCAAAAAGTCCAGTAAAAACGTTACTGCCGCTGTCACAGTTGCTAGATGACAACAACAGTCTTCCGTAGGCTAGACCTTCCCATTTATCAGCCCTTGGTCTGACCTGCGTGGCCTTCGAAGCTGTGTCTGTACTGTAGTGTTATACTGTATTAACACACAGTTTGTCGACACAATCTCTGATGTAGCAAATATCTTTAGACTCAAACAAACTTTATTTTTGGGCAATATCTGTAAGTATTTCAAAAATAATTCCAATCCCAATAACTTTGCTGTGAGAGAATGTGAAGTGTGTTAAAGTTATATTATCAGTTCATCATTTGTTTATCAAAGTGGATTTCTGAACTAACCACAATAAAGTTATGTGAATCATTATGAACATGAATTAATAATTTCATTATTAGTTTATCTTTGCGTCAGTTTGACATCCTCACATTACGAGCTCATGAAGGGGAATCACCATAGTTGTAACAAACATCTCAGGAAAGAGGTTTTATTAAGAAAATTAGTAGCAATCATCCAAAATAAAACGATGGAGAATCACCAAATCAGCTTCAACACACAGAACAGAGAGATGATCACACAAACAGTCTGAGTCGGTCTATTGCTGTATTTAATATTGTATTCAAAGCAGTTTATAAACGAACCACAAGAAAATGACATTCAACACTGAATGCAAATATCTTGCCTGTTATTTGCAAAAATATTTGAATCTAAACTTGATGGTATCACTATTTCTTCAGGGTGCTCAGATGATTTTTTCTGTTTTCTGAGAAGAAGAAATAAATAAAACAGTGAACAGTCCTCTGTAAGTCTTTGCTATTTTAAGCAAAATAACTGACTTAAGCTGAACAATGACATATTTGACAAACAAAGCATTATTTTTCCTGTTACTGCTGTAAAGCTGCTTTGAGGTGACTTCACTTGACTTAAATCTTGTTTCAGATTGTCTCCAAACTCAGCAGTATTTTATTGTAATATTGTAGGCATCTCTATTTCCTCTGGGTGCTGCGAGTCCTTCCTCCCTGCAAAATAAAAGCATGGACTGACCTCTTGTATGTGTTTTTACCATGATTGCAGATTGTTCCAGATCAGATGAGTGTGAATCATCAGATTGTGTGAAGCTCAAACTCACCAGCTCTTCTTGCACAGATGATCTGAAGAAGAATCACAGTAGGAGCAGCAAACACTGCCATCTCAACAATAATCACAATCACTGCAGGAAACATGTGTGGAAGAAGAAGAGAAACTGGACATGACTGAAGTCAAGGGGATTAAACTATGAACAGTTATTGATGAAGCATTTACAGACTGACTGATAGTTTAATGGTGTAAAGCTGTCAGTAGAAATGAACGTGTCGTACCTCTGTATAATAATCCAGCAGTCACACTGACTTCAGTTTCTGATGCTGTGTCAGCTGGATCTGTGGATCACGTCTGTTAGTTCACTTCAACACATCATCATCATCATCATCATCACAGAAATGATGAATATGTGCTGGACTCTTTGTGAAATTACACTGTTCCTCGAGTCTGTCATCTATTATCATTTTATTTCAATCTCAAGGTGTCAGGAGGAGAATGATGATAGATAATTACCAAAAATGAATCAATTGACACTTCATTGAACAAATCTTTGTGTCTTTGATGTCAAGTTCAGCTGTTTCACATTTCTCTGACCATCTACCAGATCAGAGCAGCATGTGTTGCTGAATTTACAATTGTCCTTCATTTAAGACTTTCATTGTGATGAGAATGAATTATGCTGTAAAGCAGTGATGTGAGAGAGACAGTGATGATGTACCTGTAGTTTCTGGTGTGTTTCTAGTTGAGTTTGTGATGTGGACTGGAATCACTGCTGTCGTTGAATCATCTTCAGCTGTGAAGGATGAATGTTAGTTCAGATTAAACATTTTTTGCCACCATGTTTCAATTCCTTCAAAAGCTTTTGTGAGTGTGAGTTTAAAGGAGTTTTGTGAACATGTGGAATGTCGTCCTTTTAAATTGAACATATAATTCACAGAAACACTGACCATGAAGAACATGCAGATCAACACGTGCATCAGATCCTAGTTTTTGGTCTCTTTTTGGACCTGTCCATTGTTGGCAGATGTATAATCCAGAATCTTCTTCTGTGACGTCCTTGATGTTCAGAGAGCAGTCAGACCCCAGACTCAGTCTCTCATGTCTTTCTGTTTTCCTCTTTATCCCTCCAGCAATCAGTTCAACTGCTACTGAATGTCTGATACTGTTATAGATCCATACAGTTGATGATGTACAGTCAGAAAGAGCATTATTACAGGGCAGACGGACATTTTCACCAGAACTGATGGACACATGAGCTTCATCCACTTCACTGGAACCTGAAACACAGTAGAGTGATCATAATGATACATATTAATAAATGAAAATATAAAACATGTCAGCATAAAAATATTTTTTTTCCCTCACTTAATGCTGAAGGATCTAAGGGTTTTCAATAACAACCTGTTTTACTTTAAGAAAGCAACCATACATTAGTGTTTTATTTTCTTTATTAATTTAAAGATTACTTCAATTGTTTTTAATATTTAACTTCATAATCATTTATAATCATTAGTCATTTATATATAGTTGTCATTTGATTTATCATTTAATCATTTTATTATTATTATTCATTTATGAAATTTATGTCTTCATAATTTATATGACTTATTTCTTTTCTATTATTGTTTAATCTTATGGTTCTGTGGTTTAAGGGATGTTTGTCTTCATACACAACTAAGATTATTCAATAAACTCGGCTCGTTTATTATCATCAGTTCGTCTCCTGCTCTTCTCTGGCTTTCTCAGTCAAACTCTCAGGCTGACAGAAGACTGTGTTTTCCGACACCTGGCATCCCGGGGTGTCGAAGTACTGCTGGGTAAATTGGCAGTGGAGGGAATCACAGACCAAAACAAAAACAGACATTCCTACACAGAACACATATTTAAAGAAGAATTGTTACGGAGGGACTGTGTTGAGAAGCGTGTGGATCCATATACAAGCTTTATTTAAAAAACATTGTCAAAAACAGGCCAGGGTCTGACAATGGCAACCAGGTTTATAGAGGGCAAGACAAAAGAGTAATCCAAAACACAGGCAGAGGTCAAGACAGGCAGCAAACGATCATCAAACAAGGAAAACAGTCCAGGATCAAAAACACAGGCAAGACTAGGACAAGGAAACAAGGCAAGAGTACACAGAAAACCAGAATAATACTCAGCAATGTGTGTGTGAAGGAGTGCAGCTTATGAAGGGAATCTGATGGGAAACAGGTGTGAGTGAGATCAGTGCCTAGCTGAGGGATTGTGGGAAATGTAGTCCAGAGTGAAGTGACTGCGTGTGTGCAATGAAAAAGTCTTAATGGTGAAACGGAGACCTCTGGTGGGGAGTGGAAGGAAGCAACAGGTGGCGGAAACGTGACAAGAATAAATGGAGAAACAAGCATTTCCATGTAGCTTGTTTCCTAAATATCTGCAAACACATGATGGCATTTTTATGGTTTTAGTACTGTTAAAATTGCAGACAGCACCTTTAAACCTTTCAGAAATCTACGTAAAGGATAATACATTCAGTCAGTCATATAATGTACATTCTGCTTAAAGGGTTAGTTATTTTCTAGTCATTTATTACTCACCATCATGTTATTCCACACCTGTAAGACCTTCATTCATCTTCTGAACGCAAATTAAGATATTTTTGATCAAATCCAAGAGGTTTTTTTATCCTCTAGACAGCAATATAATCAACACTTTCAAGGTCCAGAAAAGTAGTAAAGACATCATTAAAACAGTCCACCCTACTGCAGTGGTTCAACCTTAATGTTATGAAGCGACAAGAATACTTTTTGTGTGCAAAAAAACAAAACAAAAATAACTTTATTCAACAATTTCATCTCTCCCGTGTCATTATTGTACGCAGTTGACGCAGTGAATGCTGTTCAGCGCTTCCGTGTTTACGTCGAACACACACTCAGTATTGGCGACACATGCGTGTGATGCTGAATAGAGGCTGACATTTATTAATCACGTGATTGTGACGGGACGGGAAAAAATGTTAGCGGGAGTGGGCGGGACCGGGAATCATAATAACAATACACAAATATAGTTTATATAAATAAACTATATATTTTAAATTTGAACTCAATTCTAGTTGCCCTCTCTTTTTATGCTCTTCTGTTTGCTTTGGTGTGGGTAGAGATAAGTACCAAAACCCGATATTAAATGGGCACCGTGGCTAAATTATGGTGTATCGATAAGCTCTGACGTTAACTGTTCTGCTATCGGTACTGGAGAATTTATGAAGAAAATACACATACATTTATTATTGCTATAAATACATTATCTTGCTAATTCTATCTCGCCAGAGTCGCCAGCTGTTTCTATATGCAATAATATTAGCACATTTGTCTATGAAGCATGTTTGCTATTTGCAATCCAGAAGAGAGGTCGCGCTCACGCGGAGAAGCTACAGCGCGCGCACAACATTAAAGCCCTGTTTAATTGTGACGATGGAGGAGAGAACTAAACATCTCCTTACGCTTTAGGCCTGTGATATTAAGCTAATTTTATTTTTGATTTCGATTTTGTCTCCAAGCATCATCAGAAAGAAGATATTTGTGGTAAAACTATTAAAGTAGTCACATTTCGTCTAGCACAACTTCCTTCCCTCACAGCGGTGCACATTCCTTCCTCCAACAACCCAAACTTAACGTCAGAATCAGCTCAACCGGAGATTGTTGTAAAACGCAGTCTTTACTGTTGCTAAATTGCGGGACATGTTTGATAATTATTATCAATGTTTTAAAACGTTGAAAGCACAATAATCCGCGCAAGAGACGCTGTTCTCCGGGCTGAACTGTGTCGCTCCAAAACGGATCGCATATAGATGAATTACACTTTGGGCTTCGGGTGCACGTCCAAACAATCCAATGCACATAAACAAATATTTCTAAATACAGAAGAGAGATCGCCAAAAAAAAAAAAAAAAACACAAAACGGGAGTGGGAAGGAATGGGAGTCAGTTTTCTGGGATTGGGCCGGGACAGGATTTTCCCCCAGTTTTTTCGAGGGATTGGGATGGGACGGGATTTTTTTTTTTTTTTTTTTTGGGAGTGGGATGGGAGAGGTTTGAAAATCCACTCCTGTGTAATGCTGACACAGGAGCCGGCCAATAATGAGAAGGAAGCTCTGCAATGTCTATACAACGTAAACAGCATAGCAGACTGACAGGAGAGACAAATTGTTGAATAAAAAAGTCATTTTTGTTTTTGTGCACAAAAAGTATTCTCGTCGCTTCATAAAATTAAGGTTGAACCACTGCAGTCACGTTGACTATTTTAATGATGTCTTTAGTACCTTTCTGGACCTTGAATGTGGTCATTTCATTGCTTTCTATGGGGATAAAAAAAAACCTCTCAGATTTCATCAAAAGATCTTAATTTGTGTTCTGAAGTTTGGGACGATATGAGGGTGAGTAATTACTGATTGGGTGAACTAACTCTTTAACTTCAGGTCCTGATCATCCTGTTAGGATTATTTGTGATAACACCGGCTGGACATTATTGCACTTATTACATGGCTAGATGATTATGCAACTGACCAATAAGAACTGAGTTTTCCAGCAAGTATATATCTTGTCATTTTTAGGTCCCGAGTCCATATGGGGTGAAGGTCAAGACAGAACCAAACCAAAGTTGGACTGTAACCTACTGGACTATATGCTGTTAATAGAGTCTTGTAGCAGACAAAACAGATTTCATTTGACAAGATCTGGCATCCGGGGCTGGATTTGATATTTCTGACGTGGAGACTCCATCCGATCTAACAATGCCAACAACACACACTGCAGAATAAACTATTTCTCTCTATCAGAGTGTTGTTCAAATCACTCACAGACTCTTAATATGAAGATAATTGTTGATCATCAGATGTTTGAGTGACTCTATGTCCAGTATCAGGAATAATACAGTATGATCTGTATGTATCAATACACAACTCTGAGATCACAACGTGAATGTGTGCAAGAATAAACTGAGCGTGTTCAAATCAACTCTTTCCAGACTAATTCCACTAAATGTCTTATAGAGAAAATCCAGATTTATTTACCTGTGAGAAGTGAAGAGAGAATGATCAGTCCCAGCAGACACAGATCACACTTATTAGCCATTTTCTGTTTCTGTCCGTCTTTCTCTTCATTATATATAGTTACAGCTCTTCCTCTAAACACTATCAGCTCCTCCTGTGTTTGTGAACTTCCTCTAGTCTGACCGACTGTGTGTTGAAATCCAGCTAGAGTTGATATATAGTGAGACGTTTGTGTGAAACTTGTTGTTCAGTGTGAGAAGTGTATATATTGTTAACCACACTGGCTCAACACACATCTGATCTGAACACAATCTATAGACTTTTGCACATGAGTGCGTCGCTGATAGTTTCACTTCTTTCTTTTAGCTGTTTCCTGCATGGCATTAAAATCATTAAATTATTAGTGATAAACTTGTTTTGCTACTGAAAAGTTATCCACCATAACTCACTTTTAGAAAATGAATTATATAACAGTTTTTAAAGTAATTATTAGCATCATCTCCAGTTTGGTCAAACAGAAAGTATTTTCACACACTACATGAGCGTCTCTAAAGCAGATATTAACTGTCTTCTGGGAAAGTTACTGCGTCAGGAGCTGAGAGGGTTTGCTGCTTAAAGCGCTTGAGAGATGCTTTCTGCAGCCTATTAAAACTTTGAAAGTATGTAAGGATTGCTGTGTTTTTGGATGTCAGATGGACTCGAACTGAGCTTCATGACGTATTTCAGTTTTCTGAGGCTAGTTTCCAGTTTATGTTTTCAGTCTGTATGGCCTAGTTTCAGAAAGAGCACTTAAAACAAGCGTCCACAAGAGGATTCAGTCCAAGCCCATCTGAGAAAGCAGTGGCAGGAATATATCAACAGTATCTCACAGAAGTGAGTACACCCCTCACATTTTTGTTAATATTTTATTATATCTTTTCATGTGACAACACTGAAGAAATGACACTTTGCTACAATGTAAAGTAGTGAGTGTACAGCTTGTATAACAGTGTAAATTTGCTGTCCCCTCAAAATAACTCAACACACAGCCATTAATGTCTAAACCGCTGGCCACAAAAGTGAGTACACCCCTAAGTGAACATGTCCAAACTGGGCCCAAAGTGTGGCCACCATTATTTTCCAGCACTGCCTTAACCCTCTTTTGGGCATGGAGTTCACCAGAGCTTCACAGGTTGCCACTGGAGTCCTCTTCCACTCCTTCATAACGGCATCACAGAGATGCTGGATGTTAGAGACCTTGCGCTCCTCCACCTTCCATTTGAGGATGCCCCACAGATGCTCAATAGGGTTCAGGTCTGGAGACATGCTTGGCCAGTCCATCACCTTTACCCTCAGCTTCTTTAGCAAGTTAGTGGTCGTCTTGGCGGTGTGTTTGGGGTTGTTATCATGTTGGAATACTGCCCTGCGGCCCAGTCTCCGAATGGAGGAGATCATGCTCTGCTTCAGTATGTCACAGTACATGTTGGCATTCATGGTTCCCTCAATGAACTTGTACCAGCACTCATGCAGCTCCAGACCATGACACTCCCACCACCATGCTTGACTGTAGGCAAGACACACTTGTCTTTGTACTCCTCACCTGGTTGCCGCCACACACGCTTGACACCATCTGAACCAAATAAGTTTATCTTGGTCTCATCAGACCACAGGACATGGTTCCAGTAATCCATGTCCTTAGTCTGCTTGTCTTCAGCAAACTGTTTGCGGGCTTTCTTGTGCATCATCTTTAGAAGAGGCTTCCTTCTGACAGCCATGCAGACCAATTTGATGCAGTGTGCGGCGTATGGTCTGAGCACTGACAGGCTGACCCCCCACCCCTTCAACCTCTGCAGCAATGCTGGCAGCACTCAGCAACGCTGAGCACGTGCACTCAACTTCTTTAGTCGACCATGGCGAGGCCTGTTCTGAGTAGAGCCTGTCCTGTTAAACCGCTGTATGGTCTTGGCCGCCGTGCTGCAGCTCAGTTTCAGGGTCTTGGCAATCTTCTTATAACCTACACCGTCTTTATGTAGAGCAACAATTCTTTTTTTCAGATCCTCAGAGAGTTCTTTGCCATGAGGTGCCATGTTGAACTTCCAGTGACCAGTATGAGAGAGTGAGAGTGATGACATCAAATTTAACACACCTGCTCCCCATTCACACCTGAGACCTTGTAACACTAATGAGTCACATGACACTGGGGAGAGAAAATGGCTAATTGGGCCCAATTTGGACATTTTCACTTAGGGGTGTACTCACTTTTGTGGCCAGCGGTTTAGACATTAATGGCTGTGTGTTGAGTTATTTTGAAGGGACAGCAAATTTACACTGTTATACAAGCTGTACACTCACTACTTTACATTGTAGCAAAGTGTCATTTCTTCAGTGTTGTCAATAAAATATTTACAAAAATGTGATGGGTGTACTCACTTCTGTGAGATACTGCATATATCAAATGAAATAATGGTAAGGGGGCCTCAAGATTACTTAAAATGATTTAAAACAAGACAAAATATATTTTAATATAATTTCAATATGTATGTATAGATAACCCTTCCATTATGTGTGCAAATTTTTTTTGAGCTATTCAAAAATTTACTTAGAAAACTTAACTGTCATTTCTGAGCTTTAATGTCATCATTGTGTTAAGATGGCAGTACCAGGAAATAAATGTGTGTGGTCACATGACCAAACTACACAATAATGTTAGACCTGCCCAGAACTCATGCAGACATCTTAAATTTGCATTATAAATGAACATGTGCTTTGTAATAAGAGTTGCTTTTTAATAACACACCAAAATATGTGAGGAAAATTTGTGGTCACAATCCCGGTGGGAATAAATGGGTTAAAATATATAATATAAATATATTACATCACGGTATTGGGGAGAAGGAGCTCCCACAGACTTTGACAAAAAACGAGACACGAACGAAAGAGAACCGGACGGGGCCGCTCCGGCGTGCCCTGTGCCCGGAAAGGGCGCGCCGTCTCGGGCGCCCTGAAGCAACGAGGTGCTGGTGCTGGTGCTGGTGGTGGTAGCGAATGACCCAAAGCGGGCCGGGAGGAGCGCGCCCTTCCTCCTCGGGCTCAGTACGGCCGGGGCGCTTCTTTGTTGTTTTATCTGGCCGATTGGAGCGTGCGACGCGCCAGGGGTAGGCCTCTGCCCGGCCGGAGACGGCCGCCGTGGGCAGAGCGAACCTCCCCGACTCGCGCGCCGGAAACCGAGAGCCGCGTTCCGGGCCCTGGCCCGTTTCGCGGCCTCCCCTCGGGGAGACTCAGATGGCCGGTCCGAGCTGAAGGTCCACCATGGCGGGACCGCGCGAGGAGGAGGTTCGGACGCTGGGGGCTTCGTCACACCCCCAACGCAAGTCGCAACGATACCTCGTCCCCTGATCCCCCGCTCGCCGCACCCCGCCTTTCGGTACGCCTTTCCCGGTTACGGCCGCTACCCGGAGGCCGCCCCCCCGAAACGCCAGGGGTGGGGAGGGTTCCGCACGCGCCCTATGAGCGGCCGCGCCGTCCTCGCGTTCCAAGCGGAGCGAGACCCGTATGTAGGGAGCCCGCACGCGTCGCGGTTCTCCATCCCCCCCCCATGCAGGTCTAAGTGCACACGGCCGGTACAGTGAAACTGCGAATGGCTCATTAAATCAGTTATGGTTCCTTTGATCGCTCCCACCCACTACTTGGATAACTGTGGCAATTCCAGAGCTAATACATGCTAACGAGCGCCGACCCGTCGACGCGTGCATTTATCTGATCCAAAACCCATGCGGGTGCCGTCGGGGGCAAAAAAAATAACAATACAGGTCTCTTTCGAGGCCCTGTAATTGGAATGAGCGTATCCTAAACCCATGGGCGAGGACCCATTGGAGGGCAAGTCTGGTGCCAGCAGCCGCGGTAATTCCAGCTCCAATAGCGTATACTAAAGTTGCTGCAGTTAAAAAGCTCGTAGTTAGATCTCGGGAGCGGGCTGGCGGTCCACCGCGAGGCGAGCCACCGCCTGTCCCTGTGCCCCCTGACTCCCGGCGCCCCCCGGATGCCCTTAGCTGGGTGTCCGGTGCCTGGGGCCCGGAGCGTTTACTTTGAAAAAATTAGAGCGTTCAAAGCAGGCCGCCCTTCTAAATATATAATATATTTAGAAATTGCTTAAAAAGAATGTTTTTTGTAAGTAAAAATATTTTAAAAAAGAAAAAAAAAAAAACTTTGCATCAGATTTTTGCATGACAAATCACATTAGACTCATGATTGCTGTTTTCAAAGAAAAAAAAAAAACTCTACAGCAAATGAACACATAAAAAAAGAAAGTGAATTATTGCCCAACCATAAAATAATGAGAGAACATATAAAGGTCATTGCTTTGTTGTATCTCTGATGATTATGGATCATTATATCATCATGCAGATTATTTCATATAATCACTATTAAACTGTGTCTGTATGAAGTTTTACAGTGATGTTTTGCATCTATTCCAGAGTCAAGACTTTCTTACAACATTGAAATAACAGCCGTTCCACATTTCTGTAACTAAAATAGTGAATTATTTATAGCAGTTGTGTTTTCAGAGCTGTGACTCACTGTTGAGGTTTGGAAACATGTTACTAGTGGGTGTGAGAACCACAGGGTTAGTTTAACCACATCGAGCAGTGATCATCTCTGAACCCGGTTTAGATGGGTGTGGATTCTCAATCATTCTGATGTCACTTCCTCTTTTTTCTCTATGTGGGCTGCTGTGTGTCATTGAACGCTGTATTTTCAGTTAACATGAGCAAGTTTTGCATCTTTAATAAACTGAACTTTAACCCAAAAGTGATGGGTCGATCATGAACGATTAGTTCATTTTGAACAAATCTTTAATATGACTCGGGAACAACGAGTTGTCTCAAAGAGCGATTTGTTCATATTTTGTGCAACATCCTATAGGTTCTGTACTGGATACAGAAATGATTAGGCTTGTTGGACTCGAAGCGGCGCTGCACAGACCGATCGCTGTATGACTTCAAAGTACCACGAGAGTGATTAAGAGAGCAAACTGTATGCTTTTGAAGTATATCATTGAATTTTTATTTTGCCCCAAATGTTGCACAAATGCAGAGTGATCACAAGGGCTGTGTGAAGTGTGTGACTGCACGGGCCTCGTGCCAAAGTGACAGCTGAAAGTGACTCGATATGATATAAAGCCAATAGATAAGTTCATGTCTTTCGTCTGCGCAGTCACAAAAATTGGGCTGGGGAGTGCGGATGTCTGCGAACTCTCCTGATGACAAAAATTCTTTGTGCAGACGCGGATGGCTGAAGTATGCTTTGAAGTACATGTTTTAAATGTTTTTAAACCTGAAAAAGCAATGAAATTGTCAGCGTATTAGTGCATGTTCATTTATGAAAACAGAAAAACAGCACTGTTCGTTCTCGCGATACTGTCTGTTTGTTGTACTGACTGAAATCACTTCAGCTGATTGCCACTGGGAGAAAGAACAATTTAAGAGATAGATTTACTAAACGGGGCAAATTAGCAAGAGAGCTCAATTCCACAAATGCACCACTGGGAGTGGCAAGTTTTGCGCGTGATCTACTGCTGACGCGCAAATTAAAGAATTCAGACACAGTCAAATCATTTACATAATGACCAACACAATCTAACAAGAGCAGCGCAAATTAGCGTTGGGTCGCTAATAAGCAGAGCTGATGCTCATCATGCGGGTCGACACAGGCGCAACTTGTTACATGTAATCTGACAAACACGTACACATATATATGTTCGAATAACGTCTTCCTCTGGCATCCCAAAGAAATTAATATGAGTGGAAAATATTTTCTCCCTTCTCGCGCTCTCTGTTCTCTGCGGTGTCTCCTCCTAGCAGCAACAACTGCAGCCATGTCGCAAAATGGGTTAAGACACGCTTTTTTGGGGGGCGTTAAATGAAGTGACTTCACTTGACTTAAATCTTGTTTCAGATTGTCTCCAAACTCAGCAATATTTTATTGTAATATTGTAGGCATCTCTATTTCCTCTGGGTGCTGCGAGTCCTTCCTCCCCGCAAAATAAAAGCATGGACTGACCTCTCGTATGTGTTTTTACCATGATTGCAGATTGTTCCAGATCAGATGAGTGTGAATCATCAGATTGTGTGAAGCTCAAACTCACCAGCTCTTCTTGCACAGATGATCTGAAGAAGAATCACAGTAGGAGCAGCAAACACTGCCATCTCAACAATAATCACAATCACTGCAGGAAACATGTGTGGAAGAAGAAGAGAAACTGGACATGACTGAAGTCAAGGGGATTAAACTATGAACAGTTATTGATGAAGCATTTACAGACTGACTGATAGTTTAATGGTGTAAAGCTGTCAGTAGAAATGAACGTGTCATACCTCTGAATAATGATCCAGCAGTCACACTGACTTCAGTTTCTGATGCTGTGTCAGCTGGATCTGTGGATCACGTCTGTTAGTTAAAGTCATTTTTGTTTTTGCACACAAAAAGTATTCTCGTCGCTTCATAAAATTAAGGTTGAACCACTGCAGTCACGTTGACTATTTTAATGATGTCTTTAGTACCTTTCTGGACCTTGAATGTGGTCATTTCATTGCTTTCTATGGGGATAAAAAAAACCTCTCAGATTTCATCAAAAGATCTTAATTTGTGTTCTGAAGTTTGGGAACGATATGAGGGTGAGTAATTAATGATTGGGTGAACTAACTCTTTAACTTCGGGTCCTGATCATCCTGTTAGGATTATTTGTGATAACACCGGCTGGACATTATTGCACTTATTACATGCCTAGATGATTATGCAACTGACCAATAAGAACTGAGTTTTCCAGCAAGTATAAAATCTTCTCATTTTTAGGTCCCGAGTCCATATGGGGTGAAGGTCAAAACAGAACCAAACCAAAGTTGGACTGTAACCAACTGGACTATATGCTGTTAATAGAGTCTTGTAGCAGACAAAACAGATTTCATTTGATAAGATCTGGCATCCAGGGCTGGATTTGATATTTCTGACGTGGAGACTCCATCCGATCTAACAATGCCAACAACATACACTGCAGAATAAACTATTTCTCTCTATCAGAGTGTTGTTCAAATCACTCACAGACTCTTAATATGAAGATAATTGTTGATCATCAGATGTTTGAGTGACTCTATGTCCAGTATCAGGAATAATACAGTATGATCTGTATGTATCAATACACAACTCTGAGATCACAACGTGAATGTGTGCAAGAATAAACTGAGCGTGTTCAAATCAACTCTTTCCAGACTAATTCCACTAAATGTCTTTAGAGAAAATCCAGATCTCTTTACCTGTGAGAAGTGAAGAGAGAATGATCAGCCCCAGCCAGTGGCGGAGGCAGAAAGTGGATGGTGGGCCTCTAAAAGTGTGGGTGGGCCAGAATAATTCGCATCATCCCATGTTTTTCAACTGGCTCAATTTGGGAGGGAAAAAAATGATGGACCGTCCCTCAGTGGCGTTCTTGTCACATGACCTGCGGTGCGTTTGCGGCATTCTGAAAAGTCGAGAATTTTTCATCTCGATGCGCCTGGAAAACGCACTGCATGCGCGTCGCTTCCATTATGAGCGCGGCTGCCGTGTGCCTATAGGCTACATTTGAAATAACGAATTTGAGCGCCCCTGAGTCCTGTATCGACAACCTGCCATACAAGTGGCTTATATCAGTGGCGTAACATAGTAAAGACGGGCCCCAGTGCAGCTATTATGACGGGCCCCCTGGGCTGCACAGTTATGAAGCACATACAAGCACATACGCGCTTGTCTAGAAGGGAACCTTACGCAAATTTGTGTCTAACTTACTTAATTTAGACCAACTAAAATATATTGTTAGACCAACAATATCTTATCAATTAATTAAGTAGCCTAATAAAGACGTGTATTTAAGAAATTCAATAAAAACAGAATATTGCTTCAGCCTTATTCAAAGGCCGCGGAAAAATTAGTTTGTTACGCACTTCAATCCATTCCACACCCGACGTTCTTGGTTTTCTTCCTATTTATTAAATATAGGCAATTGGTTGATGAAATACTGATTGAAATTAAGATTAATCAACATAAGTGAAATTTAAAAAATGATATTAGGCTCTATAGCCTAATATTTAAATATAAATATGAAACTAAATTGGCTATTTTTATCCCTCTGGCCGACGAACGCGCCGGCGCGTGCTGATGGATTTTTCCTCATGACAGAAACAACTTAAAATAGGCCTTTCGTCATTTTTGGCGATAGCCTACAGATTGGTGCAAGACTACAAATGGTCTACTTTTATTCGTGCACGCTCACAATAACAACAAAACCTTGTACTTTTGTAAAATAAAATAAATAAAAAATAGGGTGCGCTTTCAGCTGTTTTTCTGCGAGAATCTTTCTAAAACGTCTCAAAAATGAACTCAAACACAGCGAATAATTGTACCTAAAAGAAAGAAACATCTCCATTCGAAAAGAAATTCGTAGGTCTGTGTTAAATAAGAGTTGATCTATCCGCTGGAATGTGTTGTTTTTGAAATCATGGCCTGTGCTCGTTCTTGGCGCTCGTGCACATGCGCAGTCTTCACACAGACAATCGAGCGTTTCGTTCCGGTAAAAGCACAAAACAAAATGCACACAACGTGTCCTTGCTCTTGATGTACAATCACTGATGAACACCTTTGGTTTTAATGAGAAAAAAAAAAAAAAAAAAAGATATGAGGGCAGATTAGAACCCAGAACCTCAGAAACGCTTGCCAAACGATCTACCACAAGACCATTACACTACACAAATAAAACCAGCTAATTTATGTATAAATACTCACTGCTGTAAAGAATCTTGGCACTAATTATATTGTATTATTAATATTTATATTTATCTTAATATTTATATTAATATAGTCACTTCGTCGCCAGGGGCCGCTTGCAATGTGGCAGGCCCTCCCCGCCTCACGGGCCCCAGTGCGGCTGCACTGTCTGTAGTTACGCCACTTACTTATACGTATACATTTCAAAAAACCCCTTGCTCACAAATTACATGCAAAAAATATTGCATTATCATGACACGGCGGGCCAGACTAAACACCTATAGCTTACCTTGTGTGGCTCTTGTCTGTTCTAAACAAGTCAGAGACGGCTGGGTTTTGAATTGAAGATGGTGATATTGTCATAAACTCATTTAGCCTATCTGTTAGTTCTCATTCAAACGATAAAAGTTGTAACGGCGTCCTGTCATCTTTAACATAAAAAGGGCGCTGCTGGTTGAAATCCGGATATTTGCGCGAAGAACATAATAGCTGCTACTGGCGTGTGACTTAAAGAAGAGACGGATTAGCATATTCTTATTAAGAGTTTTAATGCATAAAAAAACAAAAACAAATCAAATTTAAAAAAGTTATTGAAGAATTGTTAAACGTTAGAAAATTGTTTTTTTAAAAATATATATATTTCCCTGGATCTGACTGGGTGGGCATGCTGTCAATCTGGGTGGACCCAGGCCCACCCGTAGCTCCACCCCTGGTCCCAGCAGACACAGATCACACTTATCAGACATTTTCTGTTTCTGTCAGTCTTTCTCTTCATTATATAGTTACAGCTCCTCCTTTAATCATCATCAGCTCCTCCTGTGTTTGTGAACTTCCTCTGATCTGAACTGAGTGTTGAAATCCAGCTAGAGTTGATATATAGTGACACTACACCAGTGCATGATAGAGAAGTGTTGCTTCATTTCTCTTGTAAATATCCACTCGAATTCAAGTGGATTTCACTACTAATATGTCCTTTTACTTGATGCATAAATGTAATTTGCAGTACAAATGTTGTAATAGGTGTTTCTTTAGCTTATTTTAACAAAGTAATTGAACACCAGCAAAAATACAAAACATAGCTTGGCGAGCGATTCCAGGTAGATAAACTACTCATAAGCTTTATGTTGCACCACAAATGGCAACGAAAATGTGTATGATTGTTAATAATAATAAGCAAATCCACGCAGTCATTCTCTCGAATAGAGATCTGTCGCCCCCTGCCGGACACTCGGCGCTCATCAACTGGAAGAGAAAGCTATCTATACAGCGTTTTGTACATTACTGATTATTTCAAATCAGCTTCACAGTTCTTGAATTATGAAACAAACAAATAAAGCTGTAAAGCAGCTCTAAAATGGCAATAGCATCAGATTAATGTAATATCACAGCCTGTTGGTTTGTCAGTGACTTCAAAAACATTTAGGAGGAAATAGAATTTGTAATTGATATATTTTTTCTTCTCAGCTGTTCATTTTGTGCAGTTTGCAGCCAATAATAGTGTGGTGTAGTATGTCATATAGTTACTTTCATGTAGAGTTTCCATATGTAATCAGTGCTAATAAAGCTAGTTAGAGCAGTTTGTCTTGTCTTGTGTTTTTCTCTACACATGATCGGCTTTTCAGGTTTCCCTGTGGTTATGAACAGAAGTCAAGCTTCTTTTAGCAAGGTCTCTGTTCACCAAAACCTCCGTCAGAAGTTTGGTGGTTATACACAAAAAAGACTGTGTAAAAAAAGGCTTTTCTCTGCCAAAAGAGAAGAATTTGTTTGGATTCACGTCACTGAAAAACGCTCCTCTCTGCCTAAATCACCTGTACATACCTGAAAACTACATCAGTTTCAAGTCAAACACACGCAAAAAAGTGCAGCAGACATTATCATGAGCTGAAGACATGAAACACGTCAACTGCACAAACACAGCAGACAGAAGCAGAGACACATCATGAGTTAAACTTTATTCAGTCTGATATTTCTGACACGATGTTGAACTCTAATCATGTACAGAAAAGAATGAGCTTTCTCTCTCCACGTTCTAAGGAAATGCATGAAACTCTGAAATAAATTGTATTTAATAGTTAATATTTAAAACTAATAAAAAATCCATGATATATCAAACAAAAGCAAGAAGAAAAGCAAACTGAGGTGACATTGGGATTTTGGCAAGCTTTTAAAATGCACATCATTCTTGAAAGACATTCATAAATGATATTATATATTGTCCTCATGACATTTCAATGGTTACAGAAATGACTTATGCAGCTTGACAGCACATGAAAAGAGTTGTTTTGATAAATTAATTTATTAATTTCTGTTCAAAGTTCAATGTGTGAATCTTGGTGTCCAAATCTGTGATTTCAGGGGAAAATATGTTGATGTTCTATAAATTTTCCTTGTCGTTTTCTCTGAATATTAATGTCAGTGATGAACGGACAGTGAAATGTGACAGTATTTACTCACATTATTCTCTTTGACATGTTTTATGTCACATACATCAGCTCCTAAACATGGTGAACAAGATATGATGCATGTGAGAGACGTCCGGCACTATGTTGTATATAAAGGTAATAATAAATGACCTTCCTAAATTGATCCTACCAAGAAATCCTTAATGAGGAAAAGATTTTGCATGTAAACAAATGTATTGATCAGATTTTCCACATAAAGGGAAGTGCTCTCGCTCATTTCTCAATCTACAGCTCTTCAGCGGTGGAAGAAACTCGCACCGACTGTGAGAACAGCAAACACTCCAGTCACATTCAAATCAAGGGATCGTTTATATACTCTTAGTAATCTGTGGTTCAGATGTTGTTCTTCAGAATTAAGGCCTGTCTTTATTGTCTGGTCTGCTTCATTGTCTGTGGTTTGTGCTTTTATTTAAAGAAACCATCTCATTTCTTCATCACCATCTTGACTGACCAAATCATCCTCATTTGTTCGATGTTTAGAATAACTATCTGCAGCTTCCTCGAGTCACTTCCTGAATGATTAGTACGTCTCTCACCATTATTACTGTTCACACAGCACTGGACAGATACAGAATTGCCAGACATGTGATCAATTGCAATTACATCAGAAGAGCTGATGCAATTAAGTAGTAAATTACTGCCTTTAAACGATGATCAAAAGATCTTACTTGTGCTCTATTGCTAATGCTCAAGGACAACAGCAGTTGTAGACATTCAATCTTGTTTAAAAAGCAGTTGAATAAACAAGAAGTTAACACTGAGGAACTTACACAGTATTGTCTGTTGCTTTGGCTTCGTTTGGAAGTATTTACATTGGTGGAGCAAAACTAGACAAAGCAGAATAAGCCGTTACGCTTCAGTGTTTGCAGGAACTGTCTGACTAAACGATTATAATGCAGTATATGACAGGACAGTCATTTCTAGTGGTGTCCAAAACCATAGTGGACATTATTGAGTGCACCCATTCAGTCCCATAATGCACTGCAATAAGAAGTGTACAGAAAAAAAGTATAGAGAAACCCATGAGAGTTGGACCAAATGTATTCCTGCATCTCACCAGAATATAACATCCGCACTCAGTGTCCACATTTGTTTGCTCATTTTCATTCATTATTTTGAGTGGACTATGTTAGTGGAGTAAAGTAGGGAATAGTGAGTGAGGGTTATGGGACTGAATGAATCATTGTTAATGAATGAATCATTTGAATAAATGATTTGATGACTCACTCTCAAAGACAATATAGATTTATCAATAATCTTAAAATGCTTTTCTCACAGAAACAACACTTCATTATCCAGCCTACAATTAAGGCCCTTTCACACGGGACGCGGCAAGCGGTGGAATCTCCGCGCGGCCAGAGATTGTATATAATAGGGAGATGAGAGGGTCTGTATTTCTTACCATTGGAGAAAGCGTAATGGCTAACTTAATCACGTGCTCATCTCTCAGCCTATCGTGTAATGGCAGTGACATCAGTCGCAACATTTCCTAGTCTGCCTTCTCTTGAAAAAATACATTTTTATCAAGCTGAAATCTATATATAGTTCCCAACGAAAGTATTGTTTAGTGTAAAACATGCTGAAGATTAGCAAACAGGCTGTCGATTAATTAAATGATTAGCTATTTCCCCACAAAAGCTGGTTAATCAGCATAGTGAAGCCTCTCATCCATTGACATCCATTCAGAAAACAGCCTCTGGTCTCCTTCCCTCCGTACCGCCAGAGGCGGAACGTTAGCATTAGCCGTTACGCATTTTTGGCTAAAGGTTGCAGGCTTGCCTTCCAGTGGCTTTGGCGCGGCTACCGCTTTAGTGGAAGCATTTTGTGCAGTTGAGGCGGTCACGGTCTCGGAGCGGATGTTGCCATAGATACAATCAACAACAAAATAAATAAATCTTAAAATGACACCAACACAAAAATTTCTATTGTCATCTATTATTCAATTATTAATTAATGTCATTAATAATTTATCAATAATATATATATATTTTTTCATTTGGTTTAAAGCCGTTTCTGTGCTGTCAGTCTCCCCTCATCCCCCTCCACTCCACAGCTTAACCACGCCCAATTCTGTAGCATTTTTCAAAACTGTGGTGAGAACTGACTGCTGCTGAAACAGGGGGTATCATGACCCTTTAAATGAGTTTTCAATATAAATGTATTCGGAAATATTGTTTATCACTTATTCATAAATATTGTTTATCACTTATTGTTTATCAGAATATGTTACAAAGAATGTTTATTATAAGTTAATAGAGAATTAAATGTTTTGAAATAGTTTAAAATGTTGTAAAAGGCATTGCCAAACAATAATTCTGTTTTTAGTCAATTTATACCCCTAAACGGGCAACGTATCCTGTGGGATACAAACATTAAAATCTAAATTAAAAATCATATTTTGAAAAAAATGATCATGTTTAGGGTTAATGTTAATGGATACAAACACTTTAGTTAATTGTTTACTTCAACGATACTACAACTATACAAGTTTTTTTTTTTTTTTTTTTTTTATTAATTTAAACATATATTAATAAATGTTTAACATGTAAAGTGTTTCCCATTTGATCGTATTATTTCCTTTATGTTCAAATTGTTACAAATAATACTTAGATTATGTAACATTTAATGTCAAATAAAAATAACCATTTGAAAAAAAAGCCTTGAACAAGTGAAACGTGTGTTTCTCTGTATGAAAACAAATAGGATATTTAAAAAACATTTCTAAAATAATAGGTTTAAAACATATTTAAACTGTTCATAATAAAATTAAAAAAAAGCAAACAACAAATAATCGTCTTAAAACACTTAAAAATTATAAGCCCATATCATGGCATTTCTGCAGAAAAACCTGTCTTTTCATCCCTGAAAACGAAATGAATAAGTTTTATTAATTAATATTTATTTAATATTAACACGATAAATAGGTATCTTTGACAAATGCAAATAAAAAAATAAAAAATCTTTAATGATAAAATTTGAAAGACGTGAACAGATTCAATAGCCTATAGCAGATAAACACTTAATATAAATATATAAATATATAAATATAAATTCGTTCACCACATCATGACAGAAATATCACACACTCACCATATACACTTCTATTGTTAAATGTCTCATTGGCTTAAACTTGTTCAAGGATTTGCAATGATTAATGTAGGCCTAAATGCCCATACCTCTGTGTCTTTATACTATTTGTCACAAGTTCACAACATGAACAAACATACGGAAATAATATCACATACAGTCAAGGGAGACATTTTACTATATGGTTACACACTATATATTTTCAAAATGATATGGTTAAAAGTATTTGTTCACAGTTTATACAAATTAGTTCATGCCTTATGGACTAACAAAACATAGTTTGTATTATCCATTAACATGGTAATTAAAAATCCTCATTGTACATCATGATATCTTACACATATAATGTTAATGCGTATGCCAATTTAATGGTTATCATAACGCTACTTTACGGTAAGGTGTAACTGGTCTCTTTGCGTTGTTGTGTCAATAAAGCTCGTGCTTCAAGAAATCGTCTTACATCAATTTATTCACTGAGAAAACACAGTAACAGAGTGAGTTCATATAGGAATATTCCAGCTTATTTGACACTCCTTGTGCTAGCGCGCTGGCCTTACTCACAAACTGATAAGTGTGTGGTGGAATGCAGTTATTGCTGTGTGTTTGCTGCCTGCTTGACCACACCCCCTAGGTAATTATTTATGGTTTCCTAGTTAGGGGAGTGCTCTGGGGGAGTGTATATAAAGGCGTGAGGCAAAACAGAATGGTGCTGTGTCATACTCAGCTGATCGCACTTCCGGGGTTCACTGTGATTCACTGGTGATAACTTGAGCGACAAGCTAAAAAAAAAAAGCTTTATTATAATTTTTAAAATATATTTAATAATTAAAAAAACTCTATACATTAGAGAGAATAATTACTGATATACCCAACAATGTTTACATTTTGGGGGGAAAAACATATAGTAAGTGTTTTATTCATCATGAAAATGGGATACACAAGCACAAAATATATGTAATATATGTATAATATAATATATATTATTGAATTATAATGACTATTTAATATCACCTCTAAACTTTGACTTCACTAGGCACATTGCATATTAATGTTCTAGGAACCTCAAAGAATATTTTATTTTTTGTGTTTTTATTTATAATGATGTTCTGATTGAGGTCATTTGTAGTGCAGGTAGGGCCCAAACAGAAACTCAAGCCCAGGGGCCTACCAGTCCCATACCAAACACACATTAAAAAGAAGCCAGAGCAACTTTTCTCTATTTATGGATATGACGAGACATGGACAAGTGACGTATGTACCCAATTTCCCACGAAAACCATCCCACCTGGTCTAAAACATAAACATGTAAAATAGGCTCACCATAGAAAATCAGGGTAAGACAAAAACACATTTTGGAAGAAGGATTTATGGTGTATTGACTTATTATTTAATTTTTGTTAATTAAAAAACTAAACAAAAAAAACAAAACAAAAAAACATTTACATTTACATTTAGGCTACTGATGAATTTTGCACATTTTTTTGCAACATTTTGACAAAAACATAATTAAAAGCAATTATGACAAAAAAAAAAAAACAAACAAACAACAAAAAAAAAAAAAAAAACAGTCAGGCCAATCAAACACAGAGATATACATAAAAAAAATTATCAGAAAAAAAAAAATACAAATAGAGAATATCAAAATCCTAAGCAAACAGCATATTGATAAGCACTGTAAATCAATCAACCAAAGGCTTTCCATTAACTTTTTTTTTTTTTTTTTGGTAAAGTATTAATGCAGTGACTAATTATCAGGTAGGTAACTAAAATGATCACAGAAGGACACAGAATTTTTTTCTCTGATATTTCGCCCTTATCTGCTTTAGTTCATCTTGTAGGATTTCATACTTTTCTTGCAGTGAATCATATCGAGCATATTCTTCTTCCAGCTTATCTTCGAGAGCCCAAATCCGCTCCTTATACATTTGCTCTGCTTTAGCTCTGGCATCATATTTCTCCTGCTTCCACTTCAGTTCCATACCATGTTCTGTTTTCTTTCTCTGAAGATCTTCTATCATTGTCTTCATTAGTTCTCTCTCACTCTTCATTTGCTCCCTCTCTAGTTCTCTCTCTCTTCTCTCTTTTATCATTTCTTTCTGCATTTTCATTTTCTCCTCATCTGTTCTTTGTTTCTCTCTCTTAAGTTTCTTCATTTCCATCTCATATTTGACTTTTAATGCCTCATTCTGAGCCTGGATTTCTCTCTCTCTCTCTTTCAGTATTTCCTCCATTTTCTTTTTAATGGACATCTCTGCCTCCTCAAACATGCTGTTAGTGAAATATCGACCCTCGTTTGTGCGTTTGACCTCTTCTATCATGCCTAACAGTCGGGTCACTTGAGTTTTGTCTCGTTTTTCACTGTTATTGAAAACCAGGAATCTGTTACCACAATCTCTGATCATTTTCTTCAGTTCTGCACAGTTACTTTCACTGACATATTTCTCTATTGACTTATTGCTTAGTTTATCACCTCCAGTGAACAGAACAATGCTGAACTGAGCAGCTTTTGTCCCAAAGATCTTCTTTATCAGATCTACAGTGTCCATCTCCTCTTTTGTAAATCTTCCCAAGCTCAGCACAATGACAAACACATGAGGTCCAGGTGACAACATTGAAACACATTTCAATATTTCTTTTGCTACTTGATCATGTGTCAGTGTCGTGTCAAAGAGGCCTGGAGTATCAACAACAGTTACTGAATGACCTTCAACTTCGCCAACTCTCTTTTCACAAACTGTTGTGACTGAATCTAGCCTTAAATCACTCACAAACTCCTCTCTTCCCAGAATAGTGTTTCCTGTTGCACTCTTTCCATTCCCTGTCCTCCCGATCAGCACAATCCTCAGACACTCCTGATCATCAGATTGACCTTCAGCACCTGAAAATCACAGTGGTAGAAAGAAAACTTATGCTGTGTACACACCACAAGATAATTGGGGTGATTTGGGCTGATTTCTCCCTTTCTGACAATCCTAGGTAAAGTCCCGTTTTTTATATATTCAAATAACTAGCTTCTGGCGGATGACCGTACACATACTGCACAAGTTGTGCACACATACGGAAGCTTGTTATTTGAATTTATTAAGTTTTAAATATGGATATTTTTCTCATAAAACGCATCCATTCACTTCAAAAAGCCTTTATTAACCCTCTGGAGTCATATGGATTACTTTGATTATGGATGGTGAAAATGTGGCCCCCCATTCACAACCATCGGAGGACTAAGGATATTTTTAAATATAACTCAGATTGTGTTTGTCTGAAAGAAGATAGTCATATACATCTAGGATGGCTTGAGGGTGAGTAAATTATTTCATTTTTGGGTAAACTATCCCTTTAAGAATGAACGAATCTGCTCGCAAGAACGTTGAGCTGCCCCGATCTCGAATCGTAAATATTGAACATGTTGAATATTAAAGCTCAGAAGCTTCATGAAGCAGTGTTTTGAAATCAGCCCATATAGATATTGTATATAGATATACAGTGGGTACGGAAAGTATTCAGACCCCCTTAAATTTTTCACTCTTTGTTATATTGCAGCCATTTGCTAAAATCATTTAAGTTCATTTTTTTTTCCTCATTAATGTACACACAGCACCCCATATTGACAGAAAAACACAGAATTGTTGACATTTTTGCAGATTTATTAAAAAAGAAAAACTGAAATATCACATGGTCCTAAGTATTCAGACCCTTTGCTGTGACACTCATATATTTAACTCAGGTGCTGTCCATTTCTTCTGATCATCCTTGAGATGGTTCTACACCTTCATTTGAGTCCAGCTGTGTTTGATTATACTGATTGGACTTGATTAGGAAAGCCACACACCTGTCTATATAAGACCTTACAGCTCACAGTGCATGTCAGAGCAAATGAGAATCATGAGGTCAAAGGAACTGCCTGAAGAGCTCAGAGACAGAATTGTGGCAAGGCACAGATCTGGCCAAGGTTACAAAAACATTTCTGCTGCACTTAAGGTTCCTAAGAGCACAGTGGCCTCCATAATCCTTAAATGGAAGACGTTTGGGACGACCAGAACCCTTCCTAGAGCTGGCCGTCCGGCCAAACTGAGCTATCGGTGGAGAAGAGCCTTGGTGAGAGAGGTAAAGAAGAACCCAAAGATCACTGTGGCTGAGCTCCAGAGATGCAGTCGGGAGATGGCAGAAAGTTGTAGAAAGTCAACCATCACTGCAGCCCTCCACCAGTCGGGGCTTTATGGCAGAGTGGCCCGACGGAAGCCTCTCCTCAGTGCAAGACACATGAAAGCCCGCATGGAGTTTGCTAAGATGGTGAGAAATAAGATTCTCTGGTCTGATGAGACCAAGATAGAACTTTTTGGCCTTAATTCTAAGCGGTATGTGTGGAGAAAACCAGGCACTGCTCATCACCTGTCCAATACAGTCCCAACAGTGAAGCATGGTGGTGGCAGCATCATGCTGTGGGGGTGTTTTTCAGCTGCAGGGACAGGGCGACTGGTTGCAATCGAGGGAAAGATGAATGCGGCCAAGTACAGGGATATCCTGGATGAAAACCTTCTCCAGAGTGCTCAGGACCTCAGACTGGGCCGAAGGTTTACCTTCCAACAAGACAATGACCCTAAGCACACAGCTAAAATAATGAAGGAGTGGCTTCACAACAACTCCGTGACTGTTCTTGAATGGCCCAGCCAGAGCCCTGACTTAAACCCAATTGAGCATCTCTGGAGAGACCTAAAAATGGCTGTCCACCAACGTTTACCATCCAACCTGACAGAACTGGAGAGGATCTGCAAGGAGGAATGGCAGAGGATCCCCAAATCCAGGTGTGAAAAACTTGTTGCATCTTTCCCAAAAAGACTCATGGCTGTATTAGATCAAAAGGGTGCTTCTACTAAATACTGAGCAAAGGGTCTGAATACTTAGGACCATGTGATATTTCTGTTTTTCTTTTTTAATAAACCTGCAAAAATGTCAACAATTCTGTGTTTTTCTGTCAATATGGGGTGCTGTGTGCACATTAATGAGGAAAAAAAATGAACATAAATGATTTTAGCAAGTGGCTGCAATATAACAAAGAGTGAAAAATTTAAGGGGGTCTGAATACTTTCCGTACCCACTGTATAATGGTAATACTTTCATAGTAATATGTGGATGTGGATTATAGTAATGCCATATGGAACAACTATTTTTAAATAAGCACTTTTTAACGAGGTTGAATTGAAAATGTTCTCTAGGCTTGTAATCAAAAATAGGACATCTGTACATTTGTTTGTTTATGGTGTACTGACTCATTATGAAATTTTTGTTAATTAAAAAAAAAAAAACTGTCTTTAAAGGTGCAGTATGTAGGATTTCTGGTCGCTAGAGGCCTATTCAAAATAAAGGTGTAGCTTGATGACGCCAAGTTTGAGCGCGGAATCTTGGGACATGTGGTTTTCACATCACAGCCGGCGGAAAGAAACAATAGGGATAGGACTTGGGCAGAAATCATGTTCATGGATGCGGTTATTAATGTTACTGTAGTATGAAGCAGAGCAGGAGCGAGTGTTGTGGGAGCTGAATGAGGCCACTGGAGCGATTGCGCAACACACGCCTCACGAGCAGCGGGACTTTTATTATGACACAGTCGCCAGCGCTGCTTCTGCTTTTCCGGTCATGAGTATGAGGTAACAGCTCTGTTTATTCTTAGATACATTTGAGTGTGTTGAAAATGTTATAACGTTATTCTGAGCGAGGAAAAATTACGAGGAAAAAAATCTGATCAGATTATTTTGTTTGCTTATTGTATCATCATACAGTGGTCTTATTCACTGATCTCTGAATATTGTATTCCTTTCACGTTATTGTAACCGTATAATACTGCATAAATCCTGATAAATGGATCCGTTCTGAGCATCACAAAACAAGCTACTAAAGTCACAAAAAAAGATTTTTGTTTATTGTCACCATTGTTGAGGTTCATATGCTGATTCATGATGTCTGTGTGAGTCTAAAAGACACTGCTCAAAACTCTCTGTATAATGAATTTTAAAAAAGAAAACTCATTAAAAAAACAAACAAAAATTAAAGCTGCAAGCAGCGATGAAAGGGCCCTCGCACCCGGGCTCACTGCCACCCGTTGGCCTTAGGAAAACAGTGAACAGTGGGTGACATGCATGTAAGCGAGTAAATACAAGGGAAATATGGCAAAGTCATTTCAAAGTGCCAGACTTCCTGCTGCCAACAGGTGGCGATTTGACTGTAACTAAATATTACCACGTAGATGTTTTCAGGCCAGGACTATTATCAAACATGTGAAGTTTGGAGCAGATCAGACATTGTATGCCTGAGTTACAACAACTTCCTGTTTCATGGCATTAATCGCATACATTAGCACTAGCCAAGTGTTTCATGATTTAACATATTTCTAGCATGTTTGGTACTTCGTGGCATATTGAAATGTGTTTCTGGGAGTGAATTAAAGTGTAAAGCATGCCATTTTCTGTTGCCAGCAGGTGGCGCTATGACTAACTGAATATTGTCATATAGATGTCTTTAGGCCAGGACTCTTATCACACATGTGAAGTTTGAGGCAGATCGGACATTGTATGCCTGAGTTACAACAGCTTCCTCTTTCATGGCGAAATATCAGACATTGTCAGGCTGCCAAGGACACGCCCTTCAGCGAAAACTCAAGATCTTTGCAATTTAAATATCTCACTTCCTGTTGGGTTTACAGATTTTGCACCCAATGGCTTTTTTGTAGGTATTGGGCTGTTACATGTGTCTACCGAATTTCATACCTGTACGTGAAATGTAGCAAGAAGGGCGCTTAATTGAAATTTTGTAGGTGGCGCTATTGAGCCATTTTGCCACGCCTAATTCTGAGACCCATATCAGACATAAATTTTCACCACTTCTGACGCGTGTGCAAAGTTTCATGAGTTTTTGAGCATGTGTAGGCCCTCAAAAATGCCATTCATTTCGGAGAAGACTAATAATTGGCTGAGCAATTACAATAGGATCCTCACACCATTGGTGCTCGGGCTCTAAAAAAAATAACTAAGTCAATTAATGCAAAACTAACAGTTATCACACTCAGAGTTTAGTCTCTGGAGAGGATCAGTGAATCAGGACACTCCATGATGATTGAATCACCATCATTAAATAACAAAATTCATATGATCAGAATTTCTCTTGCAATTTTTGCTGTAACAAGCATGTTTTGGAAACACAGTTAAAGCAGCCAGAGAAAATCTAATGTTAAAATGTCAAGAATCAAGAGCCCATCTAAAGCAAACGCTCATCTCCATAACGGTGACTTCAAACTTTATTATTTTCTATAAAACATCAACATCTAACCTGTCACCTGGTAACGTTCCCAGAACGTTCAGAGACGGTCACGATGTGGAGTTCAAAGGTTGGGGGACATTATTTTGTGGACCTTCAGGGAACATTCAGGACGTTCTGGGAATGTTTAGGGGACTATTACTATACGATATTCTGTTAACTTCCCAAATGTCCTCTATATAATGTTCTTATGTGACCATAAAATAACCAAAATGGAACGTCCACCTAAAGTCATATAAAGAACCTTGAACCACAGCACGTCCATAAGCAAAAGAGGACGTTTTAGGAACGTCCCAAATGTTCTGTAAAGGTTAAGAATATTCATCACCTTTAGAGAACTTTTAGGGAACGTCTTCTACGTGGGTAAGTACAATAAGCAGTGAGAAAGAACTCAATGCAGTCACACACTGACTGACACGCAGCGTAAGCATGTGCACAGAAAGCCACATCTCTTAGCATGCGATCACGAATTCAGTTCTCTTTCATGTCTTACTGTGCTTAAATGGCCAAATACACATGCATTTATGTCAAAATGTCCATTGTGTGGAGTATTCATATAAACACCTATGGAGTGAATTTTGTCTCAATAATAATTCACGCAAGAAACATGATTCACACATGCGTAGTCAGTTTCACATGTGTGAAACCTAATTCGCATGCACAAAAAACAATTCATGTGCGTGAAAAAAAAATATACATTCACAAAAAGCAATTCACGTGCACAAAATAAAATTATATATTCATCAAAAAACATTTCACACACGCAAAACACAATTCATAGATATACAACTGTGCACAAAAAGTTTTGAATGTTTGAAACTTAAGAGTTTATCCTCACATTCGCGTGTGAATCAATTTGGATTTGTGTGTGTATTTCTGAGACAATCCTGGCACCAGACACTTCCCACCCGGGCCGTTCGTACTCTTTAGCCAATCAGACTGAAGGTGAGGGCGTGCCTATCACGTGAGGGCGTGCCTACTTGGGTGTTACATCATCAGCTGTCGCCCAGTTTAAACCATCATAAATTACTGAAGTAAACGAAGTTAGAGATCAGTTAAAGCTATAGTTTATTAACTATTAACAGATATAAGCAAATGCGGTGGTAATCAGATGTCCCATTTTGTCCAAAATGAAGAGGAAATGATGCTTGCTGTGCACACTGCTGTGACTAGGGGTGAGCAACATTGACAAAAACATAAGATCAATCTGAGATTTTAATCAATAAAGACAATTAAATGATATTTTGCTGAGTGTGTTACTGTGCTGGTACCTTGGCAGGTTTGGGACTGTCGTGGACAGCTGACTCAGGAGTTTTTAATATTCTTCATATTCTGCGTGATGGTCAGTTCACAGCAGTAACATAAATTTATTTTTTTCCTATGTTTCAATTGATTTTTTATCTTTATGGGCATTTTTACCTTTATAAATCAATTTTTAAACCAAATTATACATGCAAAATCTTTTATGTCAATTTCATAAATTTAATCAAATTCAGTTATAATAATAAGACACAATAGGACTGTTGCCAATCAAATTAAATAAGTCCCAACAAAATTCATCTTTGCAATAGAGGAAACAGAAGCTGCATCTGAAGTGGCATTTAAATGCATTTACACAGACAGTTTAATACAGCTCTGAGGTGACAAATAAATAACCTGCAGTTACAAATGCATAAACAATCTTTTGATATTTTAAACAAAACGTTGAATACTGATATTTGAAATTATTTAAAACATGAAAAGATACAAAGTCAATGAGTGAGTCATTGAAATTCAAATGGCTGATTCATTCAGGAACGAAGCATTTGACTATAATAACCTATCTTAGTCACTGAATCATTGATTCAACTGATTCGTTCAAAAACTTGATTCATTCAGTAAGCAGTAACCGCTGTGTGTTGCTCAGAGACGCAATTACAGTGCTGTGGCTTTGTTTTGAACTTTTTTCGTTGGTGAAATAGAGCAAAAACAGGCAATATGGTATCTAAAATACAAGTCACTTAATATTAACTTGTTTATTAAAATTGTATAAAATCAGCGTCACATTTATTATCATGTTGATATCTGGATCTGGAGAAAAACTGCACTCTTTGTGTGATAGGCCTACTTATTAACTATATTAAAATTATATAAATATAGACTAAATCTTGCAGCGAAAGTGTGCATTCTAAATCCTAGCCTATCTACAAGACTACATCACGTAGTGTATACGTGCACAGCACTCTGAGTGTGTGTGAGGGATATACTTGATCAGATCGCACGTTGTTAAAACAACAATTATTATATTATAGCAGATGATATTTATCGCACACCCCTAGCTGTGATTGCTCTTTCCTATCCTCAATAAATAAATAAACATTATTTTCATAATCGTCTATTTATATACAACATCTCTCATCAGTCAAACCATTGTTATGCTTTCTATGGAGTGTATTAATCTAAAATCCTAATGTTGTATGATATGCTCATGAATAATTCTTTATTAAGTAAACATAAGAATCCATCAATACCTAAAATAAATGTTTATGTTCACACTCAGACTAAACAAGTTGTTAAACTATAGCTTCAACTGATCTCTAACTTCGTTTACTTCATTAAACACAGATGAACCGATCAAACTCTCTCTATGGTTTAAACTGGGCGACAGCTGATGATGTAACACCCAGGTAGTCACGCCCTTATGTGATAATGATTGGTCGAATGATAAGCTTCAGTCTGATTGGCTAAAGAGTAAGAATGACCCGGGTGGGAAGTGTGTGGTGCCAGGATTGTCTCAGAAATACACACACAAATCCAAGTTGATTCACACGCAAATCGTCTCAGGTTATGACTATAACCATGGTTCCCTGAGAGAGGGAACGAGACACTGCGTCCCGAAAGGGGCGCTATGGGAACGCCCTCAGCGTGAATGCGTCTGATGCACGTGTGTCAACTAGTCCAATGGCGAGAGTGAACGTCACTGGTGGGTGACGTCACGACCAGGAAAGGATAAATACACATCCGGAAAGACCGGCTTCAGCTTAAATTGCCGAAGCAAATCGATCACAGGAATGCAGGGAGTATGGCAACGCGACGCAGTGTCTCGTTCCCTCTCTCAGGGAACCATGGTTATAGTCATAACCTGAGACGTTCCCTTTCGAGGGAACTCGCACTGCGTCCCGAAAGGGGCGCTATGGGAACGATATCCTAAAACGCCATAATTCCAAAATGCCTGTCCGTGTGAAACTGTGGCACACTAAGACGAGAGCACTGATGAGCCTGGAGCTGCGTCCAGGTCGAGATATATCATCTCACAACGTGAGTGGCGAGGATCAGCCCACCACATCACAGACTTCCTTGAGGAAAACCCCCAACAACAAGGCCGTGGAAGCCACCATACTCCTAGAAGAGTGAGCTCTGACAGACAGTGGATACTGCTGACCAGAGACCTCATACGCAAGTGACATAGTCTCAACTATCCACTTGCTAACCATGGACACAGGGAGACCCCTTATAGCGTGGTCCAAAACAAACAGTTGATCTGAAGTCCTCCACAGGGCAGCTCTGTGGACATTAGGTGTCCAGTGCTCACACTGGACACACAAGATTCAACTTTTCCTGGTCTGGATCTGAGAACAGAGGACAGAAAGCTTGCAGCACTATAGGCCGTGGAATATTGGTCAGAACCTTAGGTATATAACCCGGTAGGGTAAAGGAACACTTGACCATCCCTGGTGCACACTCAAGGCACGTAGGGGATACAGATAGGGCCTAAAGGTCTCCTACTCTTTTTAGGGGAGAACCCAAGCAGGAACCCTAGAGCATGCTGCAGGCCTCAGCCTCAGAGTGCCACGAAGGAAACGATACCTCAAAGGGTTATACCCCACAATTATACCATCCACAGGGACATGGAATGCAGAAATACGAGGATAGTTTCCTTGTGGCTGGAGTTCTGGAGTAAAGTATGGTTTCCACAACCTCGGTTGAGAGACCAGATACTATGAGTTGGGCCCCCTCAGGGGCCAAACCCACAGGTTCAATACTTCTGGGCGGGGTGAAAAATCAAACCCTTCACCTGAGATAGAAGGTCTCTCCTGATCAGAATCTCCGAGGGAGAGCCGTCGAGGAGAAACACAAGTTCCAAGAACCATATCAGACTTGGCCAGTAAGGTTCTACTAACAGACTTATTCCTTCCCAGCGAATTTTGTCCAGAACTCCTGGGAGCAGAACAATTGGGGGAAAAATATACAGACATGGCCCCGGCCATGTCTGTACCATGGCATCCAGTCCAAGAGGAACTGGATGTGTAAGGGATAACCACAGTGGACAGTGCGCCGTATCCTGAGACGCGAAAGATCCACTTCCACGTGGCTATAAATCTCCCATATAAGCTTCACCACTTTGGGGTGAAGTCTCTATTCCCCTGGCCTCAGCCCCTGTCTCGACAGGACGTCTGCTCCTATATTCTAGGTCCCTGGAATAAGATTGTTCTCACAGAGAGCATCTTTCCCAGGGACCACAGGAGGATCTGGTGTGCCAGATAGTGGGCGCGAGCGCAGACCCCCCTGTTGATTTATACAAGAAACCATCGATGCATTGTCTGTCCAGACAGCTCGATGACCTCTCAGGTCTGGGAGGAAGAACTTCAATGCATTGAACACTGCCATCATCTCCAGGCAATTATGTGCCACGAAAGATGACTCCTCCACAGCCCTTGAGCTGAGCGGCCTTCCATTACCACTCCCCAGCCTGTGAGAGAAACATCTATCATGAGAGTGACTCAATGATATTAAGCTCCTAACACAGGGCCCTGGGACAGGAACCAACTTTTCTTCCATATAACCAAGGCGCGGAGACACCGCCGTGTGATCTTGATCATACGAAGTGGGTTCCCCCTCAGGGACAACCCTTGGTCCTGAGCCACTACTGTAAGGGTCTCATGAACAGCAGGCCAAAAGGTATCACCATTGGACGCAGCTGCCACCAGACCCAACAGTTTTAGAAAACTGTTTTACAGTGAGTGACTGGCCTAGATATATCTCCTGTGTGACTGAAAAGATTGCAGAAATACGAGTGGGCGACAGAACGGCCCGCAGCGTCACTGAATCCATACCATGCCCAGGAAGGTGGTTCTCTGTAATGGAGAAAGCACACTCTTCTTGGCGTTCAGCCACAACCCCAATTTTTATATGAGCAAGAACGACATCGATGTCGAACTGACCATCTGTTCTGACTGCGCTAATATTAGCCAGTCATCTAATCAGTTCAGAATGCGTATGTCCTGCAGCCTGAGCAAGGCCAAAGCTGCATCTACGCATTTCATGAACGTGTGGGGTGATAGAGCTAGACCGAATGGAAGAACCTAATATTGGTATACTTTGCCTCTGAAAGCAAACCTGAGGAACTTCCTATGCTGTGGAAGGATAGAGACATGGAAGTATGCATCCTTTAGAACTATCATGACAAACCAGTCCTCGGATCTGGTTTAGCGTCAACATTTTGAACCCAAGTCTCCTGACTGAACGATTCAAATGATTAAGATCTAATATAGGACGCAACCCTCCATCCTTCTTTGGAACAAAATAGTAGCGGCCCTAAAAACCCTAACTCTCTGCTGGGAGGAGGAACCCATTTTGTAGCTCCTTTCGCAAAAGAGTTTACTTTCTGTTCCATCACCAGAGCCTACTCAGTGAGATATATTTGGCAGAAGCCTCAACTCTGCCAGAAAATCCACAAAAGGGAACCAGCCTCTCAAAGCTGGTCTCTGGTATACCTAGAGCAGCCACTTTGGTGACCTGAAATACACTGGCAGGAAACAACCCATTTGACTGCTTTTCGACCCTCCTCAGAGGGTGCGAACCTGACGCAGCGTCGTGTGAACGCTGAGTCATAGCTTGCTGGAAACTGCTGCGCCCTGAAACACCAAGGGTGCCAGGGTTGGTAGAACGGCCCCATACAGACAATGAAGTTGAGCGGGCACCGTATATTGAGGTGTACACCGAGTATTCTTTAAGAGCTGCTGTGCAGCCAAACAATGTACCAGTTATCAATGTAAAGCTGCTTTGACACAATCTACATTGTAAAAAGCGCTATATAAATAAAGGTGACTTGACTTGACTTGACTTAGATTTCATTCAGAGGGTGCGAGCCTGATGCAACGTCGTGTGAGCGCTGAATCAAAGCTTGCTGGAAACCGCTGCGCCCCAAAGCACCGAGAGTGATGGGGTTAGCAGATCGGTCCCCTGAGGGCAACGAAGTGGCATGGGCACCGTATACTGAGGTGTACACCGCTCCACCCCGCAGGGGGCTGCCCTAAGAAGCCTAACACCACTGGCGTCAGGATCTACATGAAAGGCTGAACTAATACATGAATCTAACTAATTAAAGTCAGATAAATATGTATTATTTTAATTTCTCAAAATTAAATTACAGCCAACTGTCCATTTAATTCCTGAAAAATTAAATGCAGCAAATGATCTATGAGACAAGTTAATACTGTCTGAAAGAAATGCTAAATATAGTATGCATATAGGCCATACACACATCAAATAAAGAGTTATTAGTGCAGACATATAGCTTTTAAAAACCAGGCAATATCCCATTTAACTCCTCAAATTAAATGCATCAATGAATCACCAGACAAGTGTACACGGTCTGAATGATTGGTTGAATATTTATAACTGCCGTCTGCACACCCTAATCTATGCGTCCCCTCGGCAAACACGAGATCAGAGCCACTAGAATCTTTAATGCAGTTTGCAGACCCGAAAACAACGCGTCGCCTTGGCAAACGCAAGATCCAAGCCATAGAATCTTTATTGCTTAAAACTTTATTCCCTCAAGAAAAAAGCCAAGTGGAGCAGAGCTAAAAAATCTCGATAGTGCATCACATCGGGAAATTTATGAATGAACACCGTCAGATCCCAATACAAGAGCTGACATGTATGCTCTGCTCTCAAACAAACAACACATGAATCGCGTGTATCCCCACTCGTATAGTAGCGAGGGCAGGGAAGCACACACGACTCAAGTTGCTATTTGCTCGCCAATAAACTCCTGTCTAGAAATATATAATGCTTGAGGACAAACAACAATAAATAGACAGAGACAGTTTCACACAGAGCGCTTTGCTGAGGCACAAAAAGCTGAAGCCGGTCTTTCCGGATGTATATTTATCCTTTCCTGGTCGTGACGTCACCCACCAGTGACGTTCACTCTCGCCATTGGACTAGTTGACACACGTGCATCAGACGCATTCACACTGAGGGCGTTCCCATAGCGCCCCTTTCGGGACGCAGTGCGAGTTCCCTCGAAAGGGATCTGAGGATAAACTCATAAGTTTCAAACAAAAAAACTTTTTGTGCACAGTTGTATATCTATGAATTGTGTTTTGTGTGTGTGAAATGTATTTTATGAATATATAATTTTATTTTGTGCACGTGAATTGCTTTTTGTGAATGTATTTTTTTTTCGCACACATGAATTGGTTTTTGTGCACTTGAATTAGGTTTCACACATGTGAAACTTGCTACGCATGTGTGAATCATGTTTCTTGCGTGAATTATTATTGAGACAAATCTGTCTCTATAAAACACAGCCGATTATGTCTCAAGTGAAAGTAAACAGTTTTTTGTAAACCAGATGCATATCAGTATAATGGATCCATGCGTTTGCTTTTAAACCTGCTGCTGTCTGTCATTAATGTAAATCAAACAAAAAAGACACACTCACACTCACCGTCTAACTGAAACTCTCTGAAATTATTCTCCATTTTATCCAGCTCTTCTTTACATTTCTTCTCTGTTTCATGTTTGGCTCTGTTCTTTTGAGCTATCATATACATCTCAAGTGAATAGGGTTCACTTGTTCTGAAGGTCTCCGTAGTCTCTATATAATCCAGTAGTTCTGGGATCTGTCTTGAGTTTTCAGGTTCCTTTAACCCCATCACTCTGTATCGACCCCCACAATAACTGATTAACCTCTGAGATTCTGGGCTGGATTTGATTAAATCTGTCACACTTTTGTCACTAATGAGCTCTGATGTGAAAAGCACAATGAAATGCTCCCTGAGGTCAAATATCTTCTGGATCTTCTCTATTTCTGCTTTGTCATCATTAGTAAGTGGACCAGCAGGAACAATGAAGAGGAAAGCATGAACTCCAGGATCACAGAAAGACACACAGTTGAGAGTTTCACGCATCACTTCCTCCTCTGAGAGCCGATTGAGAGCTGGAAGCTCCACCAGATTGATCAGACGTCCATGTAGCATCTCATCCTCCATCAAACACACTGATATGAACTCTCTCTGATATGATGTAAAAAGATGTTTTTCCCCCATGAAACATTTTGACACAAAGGCCTTCAGAGTAGCATCATTTCCACACAACACCAGATTCAGATTTTGTTTTTCAAAGGCCCAGACTGGAGACACTGAGGGAAATAGAGGAGGGGAAAAAGAGCCAGATTAGACTTAACACACACAAAGGACAAACCTACATTTCACAAAAACTGCACATATATAAAACTGATAAAACAATTAGCAAAACGTTTTTTTAAAAAAGACCACAGGACAGGTCAATTTCTCAAAAGTATTTATATCTATGTCAGAATGAAACCCATTGCCAAAGAGCATGTTTGATGACCTTTAAAAAAACATCATGGATTCTGTAAAAGTTCATTAGAACATCTTCCAGTTTTTTTTTTTTTTTCTTTTTCTTTTTTTTTTTTCTTCATGGGGTCCTAAATGTGCCAAATTGGCTTATTTTCCCTCATGTCCTGCTATTGATGCTATAGCTTATGCATAAGACTTCAAACCAAATGCACTCAAGCTCCGACTCCAACCCACATAGCAAGCGATCTTGGCCTGAATGTATCCTCAAGCTGGCACTGCTGGCCTCCTGTCGGCAATGGCATGTATCCTGTCAGCCAGAGCTGGGCCATGTGTGGCAGTGAGGGCACAGCATAGATTACTGCAAACAACATGAGGGCCGATTGTTGTTGGGAGGAGTGTGGCCCAGATCAATCCAGTGATCATCTGGTCCAAATCAGGATTGCGACCTTGGGCCAGTTAAGTGATAATATTGTGATAACCTGTTATGACTTGGCATTTCAAAGATTAATTTTAAACAATACTACAGTTTAAAATATTGAATTGATTAATTTAATTAACTTTGTTTATCATGCGGCATAATTTTATTAATATGCTGTCATAAAATACACTGTATTTTATTCATGTGCTGGATAGGCTATTTATCTCTTTCCTCAATACTGATCGTAAAAAAAAAACAAACAAAAAAAACAAATAAAAAAAAAACAGAAAAAATAACTGGCAGCAGTGGCTAACATACAAACCTTAAAATTAAAGTAAAATATCCTAATTTAAATAAAGTTTTTAATAAATTTTTAACAAATTTTCATTAAATGTTTCATGTAAATGAAAAAAAGTTATTTTACAGGTAGTTCCTGAATTAATTCAAATGACTGGCAGATCAGATCTCTCAAGATCTCAGTATCTTCAGAAAAATCTGTTAGTATTTAATGTTCTGTTGGGATTTAAAGGGTTTCTGTTGAGTTTTGTGGGTCTCCCTGTGCTTCAGTCCAGGATGAGCCATAAAACGTTGGTGTTATGCTGCATGTTGCTTTATTTAAAAGGCAGTAACTATGTCGTTGTAGATGCAGTGACATTTAGTTACATTAATTCATGCATGTTAACTGCAAGAGTCACATTTTACAGTGAATATGTTTCTTAGTAATAATTCAGGAAATACCTGTAAAGTAACAATGGTTTTTTGCTCTTCTTCATGTAAATTAGGATGTTTTACATGAATTTTACAGTCTTTGTTTGGCAGACCGTAGCTGAAAGTCATTGACCATTTTTTATTTGATTTTTTTTTTTCTCAGTGCAGATAGACTCAGGTGTTGCTCAGTTTTAGGGTTTCTGATTTACTTAAGGCTAAGAATTGGTACCAACACTAAAACCTATTCAGGCCCAGTGCAGGGCCAGTTATGGGTTAGTAATTGGCTGGGACATGGGCCAGTTATGTTTAACCAAAACAACTGCAATTATGCAATGATATGTTACTTTATTGATTCACATACAGTCGGGGCGTTCCCTGCTTCCACTCCTACTCCTGCTCCTCCTCCTTCTGCCTGCAACAAAAATAATGGCAACTTAAGCAGATAAGATGTGATCCAAAAAAAAAAAAAAATATATATAGTAATCTAGAATGCTCTTTAAAAGGTACCAGAGGACAGGTCAACTAGTGTTTATATCTAATGTCAGTATAAAAGAGTTATAATGTCTAACTAAATTAATTTATTAACAGTGTTAAAAAAATAACAGGAATAACATTTAACCACATTTGGTAACTATTTCATATCACAACAGTTCATTGCTCTGTAAAGAAACATCATAAAAGTGTCAGAACAGTAGTCCACACCAGAGCCATTGAAAAACAGAGTTGCGGCATGCTTTGATCTCGCAGCCATACAGTCACATGGTTCATGTAACTCTCAATAATTCCAAACAAATCTACACTGTCAATCTGTTTGAATGTATTTAAGCAGCATAGACAGCACCTTCATATATTTGCAGCAATTTTGGTAAATATTAAAGCATAATGTTTTATTATTATTATTTTGATGAAATAAACAGTAGCATTTTATTCTGGGAAGTGACGAAGAGACAACATTAACATTTCTTGTATTTAACTCTCAGGCATTCCTTGGTAGTCAAACATGACTGAACACCTTAAGTGTAACATTTTATCAAATAAATGTTCTATATTTTAGTTCAATAATATTTAAGGAGATCTTTTGGTACTAAATACTATTTCTGCAATAATTATTATCCATTAAGAACAATTTAAAAGCATATTTTTCTAATGTTTTTATTTATTTTACAATTATGGTAGTACTTACACTTAGAGAAAAAGGTTTAAAATTCCAATGCAAATAGGCAAAGAAAAATAATAATTTTTATTTGTAATGCCATGGTTTACCCACTAGGTGTCTGTATGGCTCTTTAATAAATACACATGTCTCTACATGGCTATAGTTCTGGGGCCATATTCAAAAACATTTTATCTTACCACTAAGAGTTCTCCTAAATAGCAGTAAAAGCTCTTAGTAAAGAGTTTCCTCTTAAAACCTATTCACAAAACTGCTGAGATAAACTTTTACTAAGGAATAGACAGAAGTCTTAAAGGGTTAGTTCACCCAAAAATGAAAATAATGTCATTTATTACTCACCCTCATGCCATTCCACACCCGTAAGACCTTCGTTCATCTTCGGAACACAAATTGAGATATTTTTGTTTAAATCCAATGGCTCAGTGAGGCCTCCATAGCCAGCAATGACATTTCCTCTCTCAAGATCCATAAAGGTACTAAAAACATATTTAAATCAGTTCATGTGAGTACAGTGGTTCAATATTAATATTATACGCTGATTCATAACGCTCCGAAGCTTCATGAAGCAGTGTTTTGAATTCGGCCATCACTATATAAGTCATTATTTTGTTTTTTTGGTGCACCAAAAATATTCTCGTCACTTTATAATATTAATATTGAACCACTGTACTCACATGAACTGATTTAAATATGTTTTTAGTACCTTTATGGATCTTGAGAGAGGAAATGTCATTGCTGGCTATGGAGGCCTCACTGAGCCATCGGATTTCAACAAAAATATCTTAATTTGTGTTCTGAAGATTAACAAAGGTCTTACGGGTGTGGAACGGCATGAGCGTGAGTAATGAATGACATTATTTTCATTTTTGGGTGAACTAACCCTTTAAGATAAAAGTAAGGGCAGGGCTGACCTCGTCGCTATGGATGATGTCAACACGCTTACTAACTATGCACATAGTGATTGGCTGATGACAGGGGTCTCTGTCAGTGATTTAATCATAGAAATATTGTAGAATGAGATATCATGTTACCGTATTCAAATAAAGATTTTAAAATAAAAATGTAGGCTAAGCGTATGTTTTTTGAAGAATATGGAAAGCGGAACCACGTGCAAGGCGATCATTTGTGTTTGTATTTGCATTTTCGTCTGGTATCGTTTAAAGCCCTTTAAAGCTGCACTGAAACTGTAATTTTCACCTTCAACCGTTTGGAGGCCATTGAAGTCCATTATAAGGAGAATAATCCTGGAATGTTTTCATCAAAAACCTTAATTTCTTTTCGACCGAAGAAAGAAAGACATGGACATCTTGGATGACATGGGGGTGAGTAAATTATCAGGAAAGCTTTATTTGAAAGTAAACTAATCCTTTAAACTACACCAGAGTGCGTACACACCTCATACACCAGATGCCGTGCGTGCGCTCAAGGCAGTTGGACATAGTGGTGTTTTAGAGGTAAAAAATGATATAAATACTGTTCGGTTTCTCGCACAAACCGATCGTTTCGTGTCTTGTCTGTACATGTTTTTTTGACTCTTATAGATGGAGTTCCCATTGACATGCATTATACGACTGACAGACCGCAATGGTTGGAGTTAAAAATCATCATTTGTGTTCTACTGAAGAAACAAAGTCACCTACATCTTGAATGCCCTGGGGGTAAGCAGATAAACATCACATTTTTATTTTTGGGTGAACTATCCCTTTAAGTGTCAAATAATTCCTAGTAAAGAGTAGGACTTTTCTAAGAGTAGAAGACTTTTATAAAGAAGCTAAAAGCAACTTTTAGTAAAGTCTAAGACTGATTCTTAAGTGTGGTGAACTAAGGACTACAATGATGTCAACTCAAAATGGCCGCCCTCAACCTCTGAATCAGCCAATAGCAAGCCTGCAAGGGTGAAGTCACTGCATCACGACACCAATCATTTAATGTTATTATAAAAAACAATCATTTAAAAGACACTGAAGGTTTTAATGTTTCAATTTATTTTAAAAAATAGCTTTGCATTGTGCAAAATTATCACACATTAGTATTGATGGTGTGAAATCTTCTATTGATATATGTCTCCTCATTTACAGTTAGAGCAATGATGTGAACATGAGTTCATCAATGGCTCCAACAACTCCAGTGAAACCCTCTGTCAACATAAAAGTAGATTGCTTTTGGAAAGTCAATGAACTGCCATAGAGTAGTGGCCAAATGTGATGTCCAGCCATATGAAAACTGACATCTTCAACTGTCACAGACACGCCAGGCTCTACCCTCACACAGACACAGCGCACGTCATCACCGGAGTATTAATCACGCACACCTGCAACCCATCAGCAGCACCATAAAAGACTCACGCTCTCACTCAGTCACTGTCCGGTCTCGTTTGCACTTGGTTCCTACCAATCTGCTTACCTTAAGGACTCCTCCGAAGATACTTACCCATCTCCAGTGTGTTCCCTCGCCTCCTCGTCTATCGTGAGTTCATCAGTGTCTGCTCAAGCCTCAAGTCAGTCATCTGTCTGCCATTCCTGCAAAACAAGACAAGTATCAGTTCTACATCTATATCTACCATCGTATCAACCTGCATTCACTTACCTGCACTCTGTCATCTATACTGGTTGTTCAATAAACATCATTACCATTATACCTGTGTCGCTGTCCCCTTCTGTACTTGTAACAGAAGACCGGACCAACACCGCTGAACAGCCAGAATGAGTGCTCCAGATCCATTCCAAGAGCTCGTAGATGTACTACGCCGAGCACTCACCACCATTCCAACGGCACCTGCACCAGCGCACACTTCCGCAGTCACTGCCGCTTCTCCCTCACCATCTGCAGTTGCCAGTCCCATGGCCAAACCGGCGCCCTTCTCTGGTTCGGTGGAGGACTGCAACGGATTTCTCCTGCAGTGTTCGCTGGTCCTGGAGGTGCAACCGCACTTGTATCCCGATGACCACGCTAAGGTAGCGTTTATAATTTCTCAACTAGAAGGCAAGGCGCTCTGCTGGGCGGAACCGAAATCCCATCACCCAATCTAAAGAAGTCTTTGGAAAACCTGCTTGGGATTCATCGAGTGGTGAGAAATTATATCAGTTAAAACAAGGTTCCCTGTCTGTAACCGACTATGCTCTCCAATTCAGAACCCTTGCTGCCTCTAGTGTTTGGAATGAGCAGGCCCTCATCAGCACATATCGCCAAGGATTGGATCCACGCGTGCGGTTGCATCTCGCTGCATACGAGGATTCCATCGGGCTCGAGCGCTTCATTCAACTCTCCATCAGATTCGCCACTCGTATGCAGTCGTGTCTCGAAGAGCACCAGGGCCAGCCGTTATTTCCATCATCACTCCGCCGACCAGAATCCGTCAGCTCCCCAGAACCAGCCAACGAACCTATGCAAATAGAAAACACTCGTCTGTCTACGGCTGAGCGGCAGAGATGGCTGACCCAGAACCTTTGTTTGTATTGTGGTCAATCTGGGCATTACATCTCTGAATGCCCCACTCGCCCAGCTCGACCCATGGTGAGTGTGATAATTCCTTCGATTAATAAGATGAAACCAATTACCACTGTTGTAAACCTTACTGCTGCCGGTTTCTCTCTTCCAGTCAGTGCCCTCCTCGATTCAGGATCAGCCGGGAACTTCATCTCCGGAGCCCTCTGCCGTCAGCTCCAGCTCAAAACAACAGCCACGCCGTCAACTTATCAGATCCACTCGGTAACTGGAAGACCACTAAGCCGAAGACAAGTGCACTTCAGCGCCGGCCCTGTCCAACTCCAAGTCAGCATCCTCCACATTAAACAACTACATCTGCTGGTTCTGTAGGAATCCACCGCTGACGTGATTTTAGGGCACCCATGGTTGGAGCAGCACAACCCGGTCATCTCATGGAAGACTGGGGAAACCCTGAAGTGGGCTGACAAATGTTTTCTGGATTGTTTTCCTGAGTTTACTCTTCCATGTTCTCCTCGTTCTGAAGAATTACCAGTCTGTGCTACTTCCATAGAAAGTCCCCTAGAGAATCGTTCCATGGATATTCCCTAGTGTTACTCCCACTTCAGTGATGTCTTCTGCCCCAAGAAAGCCTCCACGCTGCCTCCACACCGGCCATGGGACTGCGCCATTGATCTGCTTCCGGGTGAGCCAGTGCCCAAAGGGAAAATATACTCCCTGTCCATCCCGGAGGAGAAGGCCATGGAGGAATACATCTAAGAGGCTCTGTCACAAGGTTACATCTGCCCGTCTACTTCCCCTGCTGCTTCCAGCTTCTTCTTCGTGGCGAAAAAGGACGGAGGCTTGCGGCCCTGCATTGATTACAGAGCCCTCAACAAGATCACTGTAAAGTTCCGATACCCACTTCCTCTCGTCCCGTCTGCGCTGGAACACCTCTGAGGTGCCACTGTGTTCACCAAGTTGGACCTAGGCAGCGCGTATAACCTCATCCGGATACATGAGGGGGACGAGTGGAAGACAGCATTTGTGACCCCTACTGGCCACTACGAGTACTTGGTCATGCCGTATGGACTTGTCAATGCCCCCTCCGTATTCCAGGATTTCATCCATGAGGTGCTCCGGGAGTTCCTACACAAATCAGTCCTAGTGTACATCGACGACATCCTGATTTACTCCCGGAGCATGGCCGACCATCGCCACCACGTTGCGGAGGTCCTGCAACGCCTGAGGGAGTTCAACCTGTTCCTCAAAGCAGAGAAGTGTACCTTCCACCAGCCCTCAGTGCAGTTCCTTGGCTACTACATCAATCGCAGTGGCATCCGGATGGATGAGAGGAAGGTCTCCGCTATAAAGGACTGGCCCATTCCCACAACAATAAAAGAACTTCAGAGATTCCTCAGATTTGCAAACTTCTATCGACGCTTCATTCAAGGTCACAGTATCATCTCCACTCCACTCACAAACCTCCTGCGCAGTAAGCCCAAGTCTCTGTCCTGGACTCCAACCGCCACTCAAGCCTTCGAGACTCTAAAGGAAGCGTTCACCACCGCTCCCCTCCTGGTACATCCTGACAAACCTTTCGTCGGAGAGGTCGACGCCTCGACCACCTGAGTGGGAGCGGTCCTATCACAGCAGCAGGGGAATCCAAGTAGACTCCACCCATGCACCTTCTTCTCCCGCAAACTCAACCCGGCGGAGGTAAATTATGACATCGGGAATAGGGAGCTTCTGGCCATCAAGCTAGCCCTCGAGGAGTGGACGCTTTGGCTCGAAGGAGCCAAACACCCGTTTGTTGTATTAACTGACCACAAGAACCTGGAATATCTTCGAGATGCAAAACGATTAAACCCACGCCAAGCAAGATGGGCTCTGTTCTTTACCCACTTCAATTTCTCCATCTCGTATCGTCCAGGATCCAAGAATGTAAAGTCCGACGCTCTCTCTCGCATCCATGGTCCTGATGAGAGTCCTGAAATCCCTGAATCTATTCTGCCGGAGAAACTCTTCGTGAATCCCATTGTCTGGTCCGAAGAAACCCTTCCCGAGTCCAATGCCTCCACCAACGCCCCGCCGGGTTGCCCCCCAGGTTTGCTCTACGTCACCCGGACACGGCGCACTCCCCTCATTCACGCATCTCACACGTCACTGGGCACTGGCCATCCTGGGGTCAATGAAACCCTCTCATTGCTAAAACAACGCTTCTGGTGGCCAAACATGGCAGCAGACGTCAGGAGGTACGTGCACCATCTCAAAAAAATCCACACCATCTTCCCTCCGGAAAACTCCAACCTCTGCCCGTTCCCAATCACCCTTGGTCACACCTAGGAGTCAACTTCATCACCGATCTTCCAGCATCTGATAATTGTACCTCCATATTGGTGGTTGTGGACAGATTTTCTAAGTCATGTCGCCTAATTTCTCTAAGAGGACTGCCTACAGCAATGGAGACTGCTGAACTGATTTTTTAACTGTATTTTCAGATATTATGGAGTTCCTGAGGACATTGTATCAGACCGAGGACCACAGTTTATCTCCAGGGTCTGGAATGCCTTCTTCAAACTCCTAGGTGTGACCGTAAGCCTCTCCTCAGGATACCATCCACAGACGAACAGGCAGACGGAGCGGAAGATACAGGAGATAGAGCGCTTCCTTCGTACCTTCTGTCACGTCCACCAGGACTCTTGGAACCAGTTCCTGGGTTGGGCCGAGTACGCCCAGAACTCTCTACGGCAGTCTACCACCGGATTCACCCCATTTCAGTACGTACTCGGCTACCAACCCCCACTGTTCCCCTGGACTGGGGAACCCTCGGACGTACCAGTGGTCGGCTACTGGTTCCGAGAGAGCGAGAGGGTCTGGGACTCCGCGCACCATCGGCTCCAACGGGCCCTACGCAGGCACAGGATGACAGCCGACCTTCGACGCTCCAACGCTCCGAACTACCAGCCAGGACAGAAGGTCTGGCTGTCGACGAGGGACATCAGGATGCACCTGCCCTGTAGGTAGCTGAGTCCCAGGCCGGGCCGTGGAGGGGGGGGTAATGTCACAGACACGCCAGGCTCTACTCTCACACAGACACAGCGCACGTCATCACCGGAGTATTAATCACGCACACCTGCAACCCATCAGCAACCTCATCAGCAGCACCATAAAAGACTCACGCTCTCACTCAGTCACTGTCCGGTCTCGTTTGCATATGGTTCCTACCAATCTGCTTACCTTAAGGTAATCTGTCTGCTATTCCTGCAAAACAAGACAAGTATCAGTTCTACATCTATATCTACCATCGTATCAACCTGCATTCACTTACCTGCACTCTGTCATCTATACTGGTTGTTCAATAAACATCATTACCATCATTCCTGTGTCGCTGTCCCCTTCTGTACTTGTAACATCAACCTTAATTCAAATATTTTTAAAAATGTGTTAAAAGATGTAAGCATATCGTGTAGCTGTGCTTGGAGTCAATTGATTTATGTGTGATGATGAAATGAAATTTCAAATTATTTCAAATTATTTTTGGCCAGGCTGTCATACAAAGAAATTATGAACACATGCAAAAACCAGAGGACCAATGAAATATTAAAAACTGATTATGTTGTAGTCAATGTGTGCTTTTTTCTGATCTTTTTTTGTTTTTCTGAAACCTTCCTTTTTTTTTTTTTTTTTTTTTTTACCAAAAAAAAGATAAAAAAGATTTTGTCAGATAAATACCTTTGCTTAATCTTCTCTCATATTTTAAACATTTAAATAATATAAACATAAAAATAAAAATATTTTCCTCATATTTTGATGGTTTAAGCAAAATTGTAGGGTCATTTAAAAAAAAAAGAAAAAAAACCTTTGCACATCAGTTTTGGCCACTATGTTTGGTGTGGTTAGTTTAGCAATAGTACTAATTAAGAGCCTGCTTATGGACTGATGGGTCATCACCGGTGCACTGCTGCAGTTTTACAGTTACCAAAAAAATATAATTACTATTTCATTTCTACAGTCAGAGCATTGATTATAGAGTGGGACAAGTTGTTACATTTAAAGTTATGACAAGTTTATTCAAAGTCATTAAATGTATTAAAATGCATATTAGACATATATATATTAACATAAACATATTAATTATTGTTTAAGTAATATTTATTAAATTTATTTAACCCTTTGAGCATTATACGGTCCCACATATGGTTCCACCGGGTGTGCCTCATACGTCCTGAAAAGTGAAGCTGCGGGCTCTTTGATCGCCCCCTGGTGGCTGGATGCAGTACAGGTCATAAACCTCGCCCTCTCCATGCAAACGAAAGGGAATGAGTCAAAACAAAAAAATAAATTACGCTTCAAATAAAATTTTCCGAAAGATGGTTTTGGTCATTTAAGGTAGTTGTTATCACGCTGATATATGTTCAATTGTTCATTTTTGTGATAAGTTTGGTTTTAGCTAGCAATTTGTTGCTATAGAAACGGCGTGTCGTTGTGATTGACAGTTGTGACTGACAGCTTCTCTGAGGACTGTCGGAGCTTCGAGGGAAGATTGAAAATATATAACTATTAATTTTCGATTTCTGTGTTATTTCACACCGACAAAATGAGTTGTTCAGCAGTAAACTGTACTAACCGACCTACAGGATCTGACGGATCACTGAGCTTTTTTCGGTAACGTTAAATGTGTGCTTTATAAGCTAATTAATAAATGTTATTAGGATAACACGCCTAAGGTTAGCCATGACGGGAAAAAGCAGGTGATCGTTATCTGGCAGTTGGGTCATTCTACAGAAACGTCCACTTTTGGTATGGCAAGATGTCTTAAAATGTATTTCTTTTTCTAACATTTAAACTTAGACCACATTATTATATTACCCTTTGACTTTATGAATACACATAAATGACAGCTTAAATGATTTTATATTTTTTTTGTGCATTTATTTAAAGACCGCATGTACCATTTTTTTTGTCACTGGCGTTACCTTACTTCTCTGGCAATTTTAAATGTTTTTATGAAATATTATTTCTCAATTTTTTCAGCACATGCAGTCAGACTTACAGAAAAATAATGATAATGCAAAAAATAAGAAGATTGTGTGTTATTTATTTTAATCAGGTTAGTTAAAAGTGTGATTGAATGATGTTAATTCAATTGCGCAACCATTTGCTATAACAATGAAAATATGTGAAAAACAGTTATAAACAAGTAATGATGCAATCCTTTACATCTTAATTCTTGAGTGTAGCAGAATTCAATGAATGTACAATTATTATCATGTCACATATGACACATTTTATTTAATGTGACAGACAAAAAACAGTAACACCAGTGGCACAATAAATCGCCAGTGACGCATAAGACCAAAGATCCTTATTCTTCTTCAACTATAGCTAATTAAGTAGATGGGACTAAATTTTTACATTTGGTATACAATCAAAGACTATCACTGACACTTAGTGAAAGCAATCAGTAAAAGATCATAAACAACATTTTAAAAATGTCTGTAAAATACGCTGTCCGTAAAGTCGCTGCTTCTCAGCTGCACTCAATTTAGCCATATTCCCTCAATTTAGCCATACCTGCCCAAAGGAGGATTAACAATGAGAAAGAAAAGTTAAAATCATGTAATCTTAGTGCTATTTTATGCAAAAGAACTAAATGAATAGCTCTGAATAAAGTTTATCTATAAACAGGTAACACCAGTGACAATTTTCATGAAAAATGCATTTTACAAAATGGCTGCAAGGTGTCAATCCACATGTTGTCAATCATGGTATATTCACTAAATTAAGTATTTTAATCCATTTGTATTCTAGTTTTTTTAAAATTCCCTAACAATAAAGTAGGTCATACCAGTGACTTCGACTAAAAGCTTCATATGAAATCATGATTTTCTAATTAAAATTTCTGATAACTGAAAAGAGATAGTGGACTTTCCATTGGCCTTTCTTCAATGATCTTCAGGAAATAGGAAAAAGGAAGTTAAGTGATGTCATCTGTGTCATTTTTTATTTCAAAATAAGAGATTTTTGTTAAAGGTGACACAACTCCAGGGGACCACTACATTCATTATATATTTTAAAATATTTTTTCAGAATTTTGTTTTTTGTTTTATGTCATTTACATCATATATTTGATAGTTATGTATACATTATTGTATTGGAAATGGTAGAAAAACCTGTTTGTGACCTCAAAATAAAGCACTTTCCCTCTGTACATGACTGTGGGGACGAGCACTTCTGTGGCGCTTGGAATTTTTATAATTAATTAAAAAACAAATATTGCCACATTGATGGCTCAAGAAGGTTTAATTGTTCAAATAACATATTGTTTCATATTAAAATATAAAAAAATTGTAATCCTAAAGTGTTTTTCAAGTGTAATATTTCTGTAAAGTCTAGGGACAGAAATGTGGACGTTTCTGTAGAATGACCCAGTTACTAATTATTTTTATGGGTATAAAATAATAATTAGCAGGACAGAACTAATGATAGCCTACTCTAATTAATTATAGAGCACTGTCTACAGCAATCGATCTCCTGCAACTTTATTTAAAATGGCAGGACCGTTTCTGACATTTTAGAGTTGTTTCTAGTGGCATATTATATTGAGTTTATCTACTGAATTTGCTGTTTCAAAAATATTATTGCTCTAGAAACAGAATAGCCTATTATTTTATAGGTAGAATTTTAAATTGTGTATAATTTATATAGCCTATTTAAAATACATCAATGAAGACGCAGTCGTCTGGGCGGAGGTTTGATACCGCGACTCCGCCTCCGGGCTCCACTGACGATTCCTTCTGCGCATGCCCAGGCTCCAAACTGACGTTTTTGCGTAACATGTCAACGCCCATCGTCGTACATTTTACATTCAGTTCATTACAATGGAAAAAAGCGGCGTCGCGTCGTCCATCATTTTTTACAGTCTATGGGTCCCACATATGGGATTTAGAACGTTCAGTGACGTCACATAACTGCGGGATGCTTTCGCGCTTTGGCTGCGAGACTGAGGCGCTCAGCTCTTGTCATATATCACAGCTATGCAGTGTTTTCAGCCACATAATGTTTTTTTTTTAAAGGTTTCATACATTTAAATATGCATAAGCACCAGTAAAACAACACAATTAGAGTTTATAAAATACACACTGATGTCAGACATCAGTGGAAGCAGCAATAACAATCCATTCAAATATAATTTGCTGACATTTATTCATATCAGACACACATAATGGGCTTAAGTAACTATAACGTTTACTCTAGTATTCTTCCTAGTGATGGGACGGTTGATACTGGGGCTTCGATGCTCCGACGCAGTTTTTAAAGCACTATTTTTTTTTTTTTTTTTTTTTTTTATTGTACCTTGAACATAGAATACAAGAACTCATAGAGGTAACAGCATACTATAAACTCAAATATAATAATAGTCAACATCAAAACTTCAGGGGATCCACAATAAAATTAAGGAAAAATAAATAAATAAATAAATAAATAGGAAAAAAAAAAAAATTAAAGCACAAGAAATTTGGACATGTCCGAAGATATTTTCAGAGCACAACAGTTTTTTCAGTAATTTCAGTGAGGAGTAAAATAGTTTGAATTCACTCATGAAAATGTTCAAAACATGAGTGAGAATTTCTCCACTTACAACAATGTATATGGTATTTAGCAAGTAGGAAAACAATATTCACAATGTCTGATGTTGAATTATTTAAACCGTCAACGTAAAACAGAATATGATAAATGCTAAATACAGGGATGTTTGACATTTTTAAGGTTAGCCAGTCTCTAACATCACTCCAGAACTGGCTTGAAATGGAACAGGTAAAAAATAAATGTTATAGAGATTCATCAGAAAACTCACAAAAAGCACACCCCGCCTTGTCAAATTTAAATCGCTTATGAAGAAAATTGGAAACTGGATACATTTTGTGACAAATTTTAAAATGTGTTTCTTTGACCTTAGGTGGAATTGGCCATTTAACATACTTAGAAAATGCCTTTCCCAACAATTCAGAAAGGTCTATAGGCACATAGTTTTTATTATAATCATGGAACAATTTGGCTTTAAAAGCATCCGTGGCAGCCTTATTATTAAAATTTTTATCTAGTAGTTTATAACGACCAATTAATAAATTCGGCAATACAGGATTGACATTTGAGTAAGTCAAAGTATTCTGGATTAGGTGGATCAAGGCTAAAGGAATAGCTTTACAAACTCTTTGATACTCTCTAAGAGTACAGATTATATTAGATCGTTCCACAAAACTGTTATGAGTCAGTAAAACACCTTTACAATCCATCAAGTCAGTCACAAAGACAATTCCTTTGTCAAACCAATCAACTTTAAATACCGATTTTCTGTTTACAAGTATTGCTCTATTATTCCACAGAACCGAACTGTGTGGAGTAAAGTTGTGTGTGAAAATCATTTCCCAAAACAATAGTATTTGAGTATGAAATTTAGACAACGCAAGTGGAATCTTATTAATATCGAAATCACATCTTAACAAAAAATCTAAACCACCAAGCTTTCCAAAAATAGCCCTGGGTATGTGAAACCACATAGAGTTGGAGCAAGCAAAAAAAGTTCTTAACCAGTTAATTCTGAATGATCCTATCAAGGCTTCAAAATCCAAGGCTTTTAAACCGCCATTTTTATATTCTTTAACTAACTGGGCTCTTTTTAAATAGCGCGTTTTATTCCTCCATAAAAATTGAAATAAAACTGAGTTGGCCTTCCTAATATTACTGTTCGAAATAAACAAGGAGTGACATGGATATATTAACTTCGACACACCTTCAGCTTTAGATAAGATAACTCTTCCAAACACTGTGAGATCTCTGATCAGCTAGTGACTTAGCGATTTTTTCATATCAGCGACACGTTTCTCAAAGTTAACCTCAATCTTATGAACATCCTTAGATATTTTTAAACCCAAATATTTAACCTCATTCTGGACATTTATTGAGGCAATATAATTCTTAGGACAAGAGTGGATAGGTAACAAACTAATTTTTTAATATTGAGAGACAAACCAGAGGCATCAGAAAAGGTTTTAATTAATTTTAGTGCAATATCAACCATACCTTTATCTTTTAAAAAGATTGCAGTATCATCTGCAAATTGGCTAATCTTAAATTCCTTTCCAAAAATCTTAATGCCTTGCAAATTAAGATTATTGACAATAGACAAAGTGAGCATCTGAGTAGTTAGAATAAATAATTTTGGAGATATGGGACATCCTTGACGAATTCCTCTAGACATTTTAAAGCTAAGAGTAATTTCAAATCCCAAAGATACCGAACTAGATATGTCTGAATATAACATTTTGATTATGTTGCAGAATTTAATACCAAAACCCATACTTTTTATTGTTTCAATAGTAAAACCATGCTCTAACGAATCGAAAGCCTTATAAAAATCAAGGAATAATATTAGACTCTCTTTTTCTATTAAATGGCTGTAGTCCAACATATCAAGAATCAGTCTTGTATGAAAATGTATATTCCTTCCCTTTAAAAAGGCAGATTGACATTCACAAATAACCTTTGACAAGCCACTATCGAGGCGATTGGCATATACAAGAGCTAGTAATTTGTAATCCGTATCTAAAAGGGTTATCGGTCTCCAATTATCAATAGAAAGTAAATCTTTGTCGGCCTTTGGGATCAATGTAATGAGACCACGCTTCATTGTGGGAGAGAGATTTTGTTTTAAAATACACTCACTAAGGGCTTCGAATAAAAGCTGACGGATATCCTTCCAAAAAAAAAAAAAAAAAACACATAGAAATCGACCGTTAAGCCATCTAAGCCAGGTGATTTGCCCTTGGCCATTTGATTAGCTTTATCCAACTCCTCAATTATTAAATCATCCTCCATAGTATTTTTAAAGTCATCCTTAATTAAGTCAATCCAACCTTGAATTGCTTGAAAAAAGGATTTGCAGCTTACCTCAGAGTATTTGGAACTATATAAGTTATTATAAAAATCTCTAACTTCCTTGTTGATTAGACTTAAATCTTCAGTAACCATACCATTGATGTTTAATTTAGAAATTTTCTTTTTTTGTTTGCCTTTGTTTCTCAAGATTAAAAAAGTAGGAAGAATTTTTTTCACCCTCCTCTATCCATCGAGCCTGTTATGTACTGATGCTTTGGAAACAAAACCAACGGTTCAAAAAAAAAAAAAAAAAATCGAACCAAGTGTGAAAGCACCCTAAGATGGCGGCGCCCATCTCGCGTTATAGATCAAGATAAATATCATTAATAGGTTTTTAAATGACAAAACACACACATATTTGAGAATCGGAATATCAGATAGCTGATGACATGGTAAGCAAGTTTGTGAATATTTTAAATAAAAAAGGAAAAACAATATAATAGCGATCCATCTGTCATGTAGTGTTAAGGTCACACTGCACTTTTCGTTCCATTGATGTTAAAAAGGCCATTATATTCATAAGAATAATATGCCTTTTGATTTAAATCTCTCTCTGTTTTGCCGAGATTGATTGGCACGCAGCATCCAGCACAGCAGCCAATCAGCGCTCACGGATCGACGTGCAGGCGATCATCCCGCCCATAGCGCTTAGTGCAAAGTTGAAAGCGAGTCCGGCGGAGCGCTGACGCGGACGCTGAACTTTTACGTTATATATCTTATATAGTTTTATTCATTGTTCGGGTGTTGTGCGTCTATTCAAATTAAGTGTATTATATGTGATCTTTGTAGGATCGCTTGTGTGTTATGCTATTCTATTTGCTGTTATAAAGTGCGTCACTTATTATGGCTAATGATAAGAGATTATTGTATCTTTAGCACAATGTTACGCTGTATATATGTTACCTTTATTCATACTTGCTTATACTGATGTTGTGTTTGTATATTTCGTTTGTATTTCGGTGCAGTTTACTTGTCGAAGTGCTCATTTTCGAGGGATTTTAAATTGTAAACAACTTAATGCGCATGCGCGCAGAACATGTCCAGACCAAGCACCGCTATATAGAACAAATTAAGCTGTTTTGTTTAACTTAACTTGTATGACATACCTAATTTGTTTTCTTCCAACTATTACTCCTTTTAATTCTGTATTTTACTAAATATACATTGTGTATTTCTGTTTAGAACAGTCAATGTTAATACCATGTATATTTATTTTTACTCTGTATTTTCTGTTTTATAGAAAAACCACACACACACTGAATATACCCAACTAAGACGACTCTTCAACTTTTTACTAATAACTGAGTTGTTGTGGTGACAAATAAACGGGTTACTCCCATATTTCAACCATCTTTGCCCTAGTCTCTTACCGGACACCCTGTGGTGGGTTTCAAACCTAACCAGCAATATACTGCAATGAGAATGTGCTACCAACAGCTAACTCATTTTTTCAATTGACTTCCATTCAAACACATGCGAATGCGTCAGCTTGTGCGAAAAATTTCGCATTTCGTGCATTCCAAAGTTCAAGTTTGGTGAACTCTGGCCTGCGAATTCGCATCACGTGAAGACATGCGACCAGTAGAAGATCGATTCGTCAAGGCATGACAACTTGGCTGAATTAAAAGAAAGATATTTTTGCAGTAAAGTCAAGTATATATTTTTACATTTTGAATGTATTACTTTAAGTTATATGTTGAATTCATGTTTATAAAAAAGACGCCGTAGACCGTGACGTCATATCACGACCGTTACAGCCAGTGGCATAACTTTGTTTTAAAAAGTGGGTGGGACATGAGAGTGTGTGTGTGTGTGTGTGAGAGATTGCTGCGTTTCAGTTCAAGCGGCACATGAACCGATCATCTCTTCTAGTAATAAACATGAATTAACATCACCGTTTTTTAAGTTCACTGACCCCTCACTCAATAAAACCTGCGTTCAGTGATAAAGCGCTCTTCTGTGTGGACTGTGCATGAGCGCCAAGAGAGCACAGTTGCATGTCACTGATAACAGCGGCAACGTCAACAACACTCAGCATGATTTCAAAAACAACACATTCCAGTGCCAGATCACCTCTTATTTAACAAACGAATTAAATTAATGCTTTGCTAGTCAACTGGAGATGTCTCATGTGTATTAGGTACATCCATGCAGCAAGATGTTTCAAAAAGTGGTAGGGACAATATCGACCCTGGTGAAAAGTGGTGGGGACGACGTGTCCCACCTGTCCCACCTGCAAATTACGCCTATGGTTACAGCATCCGAAGAAATTTCGCACGTTCAAAGTTTAGTGTGACCACGGCTTTGTTGCTGCGTTCAGCACATGTGACACGCATGACGCGTCGCCATGGAAACAATAAGGGCAAACGTTCTAAAATAAAGGTCGCCTTAAAAAAAAAACTCACTCTGGGGGGTCAGCTAGAATATTTTAAACTCACACTTGCTTGAAAGGGTTAAATTTATTGCATTTCTTATTAGGTCATAGAATTGTCAATCAAGTTTATATCGTTTTATCAACTCATCATATAACTATTGGAAAGCGTGTGTCTCCTCCTCTTTGCTGCCATCTTGTTACTCCTAACTAGGTTAGGAGACCTCTGCAGCTCTCATAAATAATTTAGGAGCTAAGACCTAGTCTTGACACATAGTGTTATATTAAAATCTTATGAACCTTTATGAATCACACTTATTCTTAAGTCTAGGAATAAGAGTAAAATTTTGACACAATTAAGACTAAAATTTTACCCTGAGCAGCTAGGTCTAGTATTCAAAAGAGTAGCCTATTGCCAGTATTATTTTTAAATTTTTGCATCTGAATAAACATTGAAGCACTATATATATATATATATATATATATATATATATATATATTAGCTACGCTACATTTATATATATATTTTTTCAATATTAAATTTACAAAAAGTTGATTGCTCACATCCTAAAGTTATTTTTTATACTCCCGTATCCATACACAAGTGAACATTAATGAATGCAAGTTTGTTTTTCAATGGCTCTGGTCCACATGACTTATTATATTGTAAGTCTTATGAAGTCATTTAATGATTTGATTTTATACAGTTGCAAGAATAAGTATGTGAACCACTTGCAGAATCTGTGAAAATGTGAATAATTTTAACAAAATAAAGGAGATCATACAAAATGCATGTTATTTATTTAGTACTCTCCTGAGTAAGATATTTTACATAAAAGATGTTTACATATAATCCACAAGACAAAAAAATAGCTGAATTTATTAAAATAACCCCATTCATAACTATGTGAACCATTGATTCTTAATACTGTGTGTGGTTACCTGGATGATCTACGACTGTTTTATTGTTTTGTGATGGTTGTTCATGAGTCCCTTGTTTGTTCTGATCAGTTAAACTGAGATTCTTCAGTTTTCCAGCATCTTCTGCATATTTGAACCCTTTCCAGCAGTGACTGTATGATTTTGAGATCCGTCTTTTCACATTCACACAGGACAACTGAGGCACTCAAACACAACTATTAAAAAAGGTTCAAACATTCACTGATGCTCCAGAAGGAAACACGATGCATTAAGAGTCAGGGGGTGAAAACTTTTGGAATTTGAAGATCAAGGTAAATCGTATTTAATTTGTCTTCCGGGAAACATGTAAGTATCTTCTGTTGCTTCTGAAGGGCAGTACTAAATGAAAAAAAATGATATTCAAGCGAAATAAGAAAAATTTGGACATCTTCATCCTGTTCAAAAGTTTTCATCCCCCGACTCTCAATGCATCGTGTTTCCTTCTGGAGCATCAGTGAATGTTTGAACCTTTTTTAATAGTTGTGTTTGAGTCCCTCAGTTGTCCTCAGTGTGAAAAGATGGATCTCAAAATCATTCAGTCACTGCTGGAAAGGGTTCAAATATGCAAAAAATCCTTGAAAACTGAAGAATCTGCAGGACCAGGAGGAATTTTCTGAAGAACAGAGCTCAGTTTAACTGCTCAGAACAAACAAGGGACTCATGAACAACCATCACAAAACAATAAAACAGTCGTAGATCATCCAGGTAACCACACACAGTATTAAGAATCAATGGTTCACAAACTTTTGAACTGGGTTATTTTAATAAATTCAGCTATTTTTTTTTGTCTTGTGGATTATACGTAAACATATTTTATATTAAATATCTTACTCAGGACAGTACTAAATAAAAAATAACATGCATTTTGTATGATCTCCTTTATTTTGTTAAAATTATTCACATTTTCACAGATTCTGCAAGTAGTTCACATACTTTTTCTTGCAACTGTATATATATATATATATATATATATATATATATATATATATATATATATATATATATATATATATATATTTGAGTGAACATTTATGCAAACTTTTATGCAAACTCATGTTTACTGTGTTGATATATACTTAAATGATTTACATATGTCAGGGCGTTCGATACTTCGACTCCTCCTCCAGCCTGCGACAAAAAAGGGTGGCAACATAAAACAAAGAGCAGATGTGATCCAAAAATATACATCTATGGGGAAACATTTCTCCGTCCCCCATTTTAACACTGATATTAAAGTGGATATAAAGTAATACACAAATAACAAGGGATAATAGATTTTTTTGTTTACACAGTAAACAGCCTAGGTCTACATGCAACACAACCAGACACATTCAGTGACAAAAATCCACAGGAACAGAGTGGTAAATCTTTCTTCAGATATTGACTAAATTATTTTTGTTGTCGAGTAGGCAACATTGTGTTTCGTGTTGTGTGTGTTTTATAAAAGCAGTTTCACTTTCACCTGCGTATAAGGGGGATTTGGAAAACAGGAAACGACGAAAACGAATGATAACTTATGCTGTTTAAAAAATAAATTCACTTCCTTATTTTTTTTAAACAGCATATTGTCTAAATTATAATTCATTTTCGTCGTTTCCTGTTTTCCAAATCCCCCTTACGCAGGTGAAAGTGAAACTTCTCTTATAACCATTAAACTCACCCACACACAATACGATATATAAATTAGAAAATTGTTGCATATAGTGCGCTTTCAATAAGAGAGATCAGTTAAGAAACATTAAACTAGCGTTTTAAATGCATTTGGTAGAATTCTTACCCGGACTGTCCGCCATTTCATGTGTCGAAGTTCCTGCTATTAAAACACCTAGAACTATAAACGCCCGCTGGTGGAAACATCGGATAAGAACATAGTTTCTTTCGTTTCATAAATGTTCGCCATCTACCGTTTAATTGAGACATTTTTATGGTAATAATGCATCAAACAATGGACAGACATAAAAGACAGAAACATACAGAACTTCTACAGGAATAAAATGACAAAATCTTCATGTAAAGTTCCACAAACCAAATAAGAGAAAGGAAGAGAAAAAAATAAAAATAACATGATAAATACATACAGAGGAAACACTATGCATCATGGCATTGCCAAACAAATCATCATAAAATTTCAAGAATCTGTCACTTAATCAACCTAAGACTAAGAGATTTGAGAAATGCATCAATTTCAATTAAGAAATGTGGAAAAGGCTGCGAGTTAGAGAATTTTTGCTTATGAATAAAACATTTTCCTTTATAGTAACAGATTACATATTTTAACTGAAATGATTTGGAAGAATCAAGGTGCTTATATGAAGATATAAACTATTCCAATAGTTTTGAGTTTTTTCACTTTGGAAAAATAAACGGATTAGTGTTTCATCCTTATTCTCAAAAAATGAGCAAGAACTGTCAACATCCATATATTTTGCCACAGTATCATTCACAGTATATATTTTGTAAGATCTTAAAATGAACTTTGGTCTTATTTGGAATGCAGTATTTATGAGGTAACAGCCAGGCTTCCTTCCAGTCTATAGATTCAATAAGAAATGCCCAATAAAATTTGCTTTTAGGAATGTTACATGTTTTATTTTGAAAAATCTGTCGAATATGCTTATTGTTATTTTTTTTGTTAAATATACTTATTCCATCTAAGATCAAATCAGGTTCTTTTGTGTCACTCTTACTAAAAGTTAGATGACATTTAACAAGCTGAGTTAGTCCGGAAGGAACCACTTTAAGCACTGCATTATATTCTTTAAACGGTAAGGGGAAATTATGAACAAACATAAACTCTTCATAAGACAAAAAATGACCTGATTTATCAAAAATTGAAAGAATTCCAATTATATTCCTGTTAAACCATGTAGAGAGAAAAATAGATTTATTCCTAATCATTATATTGGAGTTGTTCCACAGAAAGGTTTTATGTGGTGAAAAATTGTGGGTGTAGCATAACTTTCAAGCAAGAAGAGCCTGCTGATGAAATTTAGACAGTGCTACTGGCAATCTATTAGGTAAGTAGTTACATTTTAATAAAAAGGGAAGGCCACCAATTTTTGTAAAGAGAAGATTCGGGAGATTTGGGGTTTGTTAAGCATCTTTTGATCCACGTTACCTTCAAATGGTGCTTGATAGTGACTCCCACACCTTACTGAACTGTTCTTTGATACTTTCTCGACCTTTCTAATTGGTTGTAATCATTTAAAGAAAAAATTTACTAAACATGGGGCTTAAGAAAACTTTCCGTTGCCTGAGGGCAAAGGTGTGCTATAGAGCTGGTTCTCAAACCTGTCCTGGAGGCACCCCAGCCCCGCACATTTTGTGTGTCTCCCTCATTTATCACACCTGATTCAACTCATCAGCTTGTTAGTAGAAACTGCAAGAACTAAATTGGGTGTGTCTGATAAGAGAGACATACAAAATGTGCAGGGCTGGGGGTCCTCCAGGATAGGTTTGAAAACCCCTGCTTTAGAGGTTTAGGGTGTGTCCCCGTTATACCCTATTGAGTTTTATCCTAACCCATTCTGTAACAAATAAATTGTGTTCAGCATGGCAATAAACCTCATTCTGATTCTGAATCTCAACATTCATAGACACAGGCAACAGCAGACAGTCCTGAGTTTAACAACAGCGTTTGCAACAGTTGTGTAGAAGCGTGCGTTTTTACTTAGGTCATAGGTAAGTTACACTGCTTTGCTAAAAACTTGGAAATTGTGTGTCACCAAGAGCCAAAGACTGCAGTCAGATGCAAATAGTGTTGCCATGGCAACGAGCAGGAGATTCTTTCTTGATGTTCCTCCTCTGAAGACAGCATCCCCTTTGAATCCAGTTATTCCTGTTTTGTGTTGCAGCCTAGATCCGGTTTTGATACATTGGTACAATAGCAATTTCACCACCATTGGTCATCATCTGCTCTGCTATATATAAATACGTGTAAATAAATATGTTTTCAATAGATATTCTAAATAATTAAAAATAAATACAGACATTGATTTTATGTTTTAAATTATAGGAAGCATATTCATGTGACATAGTGAGATACATAATGGGCCATAATACACTTCGTGGTAGGAGATTTTCTCAAAAATAAAGGTACAAAAGCTGTTGCTGACGCAGGGCATTTTTAAAATTTACACTTTAATACCTTATTTACCCCTAAAGGGCACATATTAGTGACAGATTTAGAGAATCACTGTTAAAGCAATGACTGGTCAAACAGGCAAACACTGCCTGTGAATGACTCTACGTTAGAATTCAGTTAAAATCTCTGTGATTCAGCCCGTTATGTTTGTAGGACTGGCGCATGTCACGTGCTAAGCTTTGTGTTGACTTGAACTCTGCTGTGCCACCTATTCAAATACAGCCCCAGCCACCGCCTCTGTTATAGAATCAGATAACATACTTGTGTAGCCTAGTAGGAATGGATTCAATGGAATCTACTTCTACACCTCAGGTTTATAGCCTATATAAAAAAATTAGATATCAGGAAAATTTAGCGATGAAAGAGAAAGAACATAAACTAACATTTAAGAGACAGAGCTAACATACAGTATAAACAGAAACAGTCTATCAGTAGGCCTAGAGTTTGTATTAATGTTGATAATTACAGTAAAAGATGTCGAGTTTAAGGTATCAGATAATGTTAATATGTACTTTTTTTCTTTGTCTTATTATTTTCTGAAATAACAGTTTGAATATTTCAATTTTAAGCTTTAACTTTTAAGAATGTATGGCTTGTAATGATGTTTGGTTCAGTCTTCTAAGGTTTTTGACTTCAGCTGGAGTCAAAATACTGGGACAAAAAAACCTGTGAAACGAAAGAAGCCTTTTCACCTTCACATCTATAAAAATGACTATTAATCTGACATATCAATCAGAAATATGTGTATGTTTTGCACTATATTTGTTTTCTATGAAGTATCTTCATGTGTTTGTTGAGACTTGTCCTAGGAGAGATCATCAATACAGGACACCAGTGCGTTCGCTCTGAGCTAACTGTAAAATGGTATTTTTAATTTTTGACGGTTTTAGTCAGTGACATTTCAGGGGCTGTATTCACAAAACATTTTATCTTACCACTAAGAGTTCTCCTAAATAGCAGTAAAAGTTCTTAGCTAAGAGTTTTCTCTTTAAACCTATTCACAAAGCTGCACAGACAAACTTTTACTAAGGAATAGAGAGAAGTCTTAAGCTAAGAGTAAGGGCGGGGTTGACCTTGTTGCTATGGAGTATACACACAGTGATTGGCTGATGAGGGAGGAGTCAGCAATTTAATCAAAGAAATATTGTAGAATGAGGTGTCATGTTTCCATATTAAAATAAAGGTTTTAAAATACAAATGTTGCCCTATTCAAATAAAGATTTTTTAATAAAAATGTTGCCATAGTCAAAATAAAATGTTGCCATATTGTTGCCATAAAGGTTTTAGAAAATGTAGGCTAAGTGTCACTAATTAAACTAGTATATTCAGTTAATTGTCCGCCTCTTGGATGTCTGCATCTCAAGAGATTGAAGAATTCAAGTGACAAATTATGTTTTATAAACAAAGTTTGGGAGGAACACATTCACATTCGGTCTATCTAATCAGCTCGAGAGGAGGAATATATACACAGACGAGAGCCGACTCGCCTATAGTTACTTCGACAGTTTTCTGCATCACTCCGCCACCCCGTCCCTCACTCTCGGCTGGGGATACGGGAGAGAACTTTGGGTTTGGGCTAAATTCCAAGCTTGGAGTCCTCAATCCCCTTGGACAGCACACCAAATACGCTTATTATATATATTTTTTACTCTATTCAATCATTTGTAAGTGTGAACTCATGAAAACCACTGACACAGGTAATCTGACAATATTTATTTATTTGTTAAAGATTTATTTTTGGCGTCTCATCGTAGATTAAAATCTATAAATCAATATGTATTGCATTTATGAAGCACAGATTCAGCACCTAAGGCTATATCACTATTGCCTCAGTGGTGTACAGTGTCTTTGGGTGGATTAGGATTGTTTGTGATTTGGTTTTAGTGGTTTAGGAGTCCTCTTGACTACTCCTAACGTTTCACAGATTTAAGAGCTAGTTTTAGCGCTAAAATGCTTTGTGAAATACTCTTAGAGCAAAAATATAGGACTCCTAAAATTAGGACTGATGCCCATTATTTTTAAGAGTTTCTCCTAAATCGGCAAGTTAGGAGCTACTTTTACCCTTAAGATGTTTTGTGAATACGGCCCCAGTTCATTTGATGCTTGTTTTGTGTAAGAAAAAACTTTGTCAATGCCTTATTTTACACATATCACACTCCATATATTCTGTCTGTTTCAGAGATATTAAAGAGCAGCTCCAGTCCAGATGATCCAGTGATGCGGATTCTTCTGGTGGGCAGAAAGGCTTCTGGGAAAAGAAAAAAAACAAAAAAAACAAAAAAAAAACTACTGGGAGTTTAAAAGCATGAAGCTACGGAAACTTTAATCCAGTTGATATAGGCTAAAACAATCTTGGGATGCTGTTTGAGAAGAGTGTTTATGTATGTGTGTTGTTTCCAACACAGAAATGTAGAAAATAGGTTACACACTATCACTGAATTAAATGACATAGGCTATAAATCATATTTCTTATCAATATACATTGAGTGAAACGAACACTGAAACTGCGATGATTAAAATGGCGTCTTAAAGATACACAATAAGGTGCAAACAGAATACTATACAGTGACATCAAAATTAGTTTTAATAAGCAATACGTTTAGTATCACACCGAGCTATTGCGGTCGTGAAACTGTGGTGAGTCCTGCACTAGTCAGAACGATAACAGATACACTTTCAAGCAAAATAATCATATTCAAGCATTTAACAGTTAAGTTAATTACTTAACGCACACAATCCTGCACAAAATAAAGCGATCACGAAGACTCTCTCTGTCCGAAACTCGTACAATCTGGGCCAATATGAACTAATACAGTAAAGTGGAAATTTACTGCACATCATCAGTTATATTTGGTAATATACTGACACCTGTTGGCACATTTGTGTAATTTACAGCAGAGATTAAGTCGTGATCACGAGAAAACAACTTTTGTTATCTCGAGATCACGAGAAAATAAGTCGTGATCACGACAAAACAAGATAGAAAAAAATAATAATCCATGGCCGTTTAGGGCTTCCGTATGAAGCTGAAGTTTCTGAGGAGAAAACAAAAAACACACAGAGAGATGAGAGGAATCTTTATTGGTTTTACAATGTGAAAACAATTGAATAAACAATTGCTGGGGATTATGTGCGACACACACACAGGTGCTCCGGTCTCCTCATTTTTTTCGCTGTTTCTACAGAACTTTCCAATCTGCCAACATGGCCTTCTGCACGGGGCCTGTAATAATTACATGGGAAAAACAAACATGTAATTGAAAACATGGGAAAACAAATAGCTGTTTCCAGTCTCTAAACCACTTGAGATGTAGTAATAATAATAAAATCATTTGTTTCTGAGGTTAAACTTTCTCTTTTCAGCAGTGGATCATGTACAACATCAGTGTGTCATGAGCAGAAATTCAGACAGCAGTGGGGTTTGTGTTCGTGATTCTGCCTGTGATTCTGAATCAAACACTCAATGATCCTGACTGTGAACAGAGCTGGTATACAGAGGTGACTGTTACACACACACACACACACACACACACACACACAGAGGTTTGTTTTGCTATCTTAGTGAGGACATTGCATATACTTCCATTGATTTTTATATCAGATCAATGATATTTTCTATCACCTAACCCAACCGCTACTCCTAAACCTACCCATCACAGAAACATGCACACATCGCTATTTTAAATAAAAACTTTTTTGGCTGATTTAAAACTAGTGAGGACCAGTCAAACGTCCTCACTAGTGGGTATTTCAAAAGTATTTCATAATATAAGTGAGGACATTTGGTATAATCAAAACAAGTACACACACACACACACACACACATTACTTGATCCTCTTGTGTTTGATTTGTTCAGGACAGGCATCTGATCGCAGATCCATCATTTCCTCTCAGACTGGCTGATCCAGTGACATCTGTTTCATCTGATCGTCTCGTCACTTCTGACTGTGTGAATCTGAATCATGAGATCATCTGTGATGAATCAAGAGTAAATCAACTCATTCTCTCTCATCATTCATCTGCTTTCATATTTAAATCTTCATGAACTCCATAAAAGCTGTTCTGATGCTTCTTTCTTTCATTTCAGTTGAGAATGGAGACCATGTTCAGAGGTGAGAGAGACACTTCAGTAAAACACATCAATCTGTCCTGATTCAGATCAAACTCTGTGTTGAAGTGAATCTGTCCTGATTCAGATCAAACTCTGTGTTGAAGTGAATCTTCTGTAAGTGAATCATGATGATTGTGAATGTGTTTTTCAGTGAGGAATGAAACTGCAGCGACTCCAAACTCGGGTGAGTTTCAGCTGATAAACGTGTGTCTAATTCACTAATAAAACACTGATTCAGATCTGATTCAGACTCAATCCAGTTTGAGTGTGAACAGGCTGTTTTCTGTCATATTGTCTGATATTTGTGATCATTGTGTGTTTTAAAGGTGTCCTGAATGAAGTGACTCCGTCTCTCCAACTCTTAGGTAAAACATCAACAGCTTTAAACCTCTTTCTAACATTGATTCATCATTGTTATAGATCAGCTGATTTCATTGGTTCATTAATGGAGTGGATCAGCTGATTGTGTTGTTGTTTGTCTAGATCAGATCTGATTTTATTTTGTATGGCTTGTTTAGATCAGTTGTGGTGGATTTTGTCTCTTTTCTTCATCATGGTTGTTCTTCTGCTCTTGATGTGTTTCATGCTGCGTAAAAGGATCTTCAGGTGAGTCTGATCTCAGATCAGTCAGTAAATCTCAAGAGCTCATGTCATCAATCACATTTACGTTAATCGTCAGATCGCAGCATCTCAACCGTCTAAAGCTATAGAATCATAACAGTCTAATACTGTGATAGATATAATGATTTATAATAATCACTTTACATCTGTTGTCAGATGTTTTCCTGGGTTCAGTTCCCAGTCTTTCTTTCTCTCGGCTTGAGAGTCATTCTATTACATTTACATGAAAAGATCAATGTGCTCTTTGAATGCAGATTAAGTCACTCAGATAAAAGCATCTGCCAAATGTATGAAAGTAATGGAGTGAATCTCAAACCAAAAGAAAGACTTGAACTAAATCACATGAGTATGAAGAGTTGAAACAGATGAATGTCGAGACATTTGCTCTATGAACCTTTATCTGCTGCATCTCTAGGACACAGATGAAGGTCAGATGTGATGATCCTCATTCAGTACAGAAATCTCAGCGGTTAAAGGCTTCAGAGACTGAGCTTTGAATCAACATCACCAGTCATTTTTCATATATCTACTCAAACTGAACCAGCAGCACCTTGTTGTTCCTTCAAAATGAGGCGCAAAGTTGATTTCCAGACCCTTCACCATCTCTGTTCCTCTGTGGTGAAACTTACCAAAAATACCTGTTCTTTTCTGCATTGTTATTTCTGTTCTAGCTTGTTTCCTGATCTAGCTTTGTAATGAAGCTGTCATTTTGGATAAAAGCATCTGCCAAATGAGTAAATGAAAACTGCAGATCATGTAGTGTTGTTTATTCATTTAGATTATAATTTAATGTATATCTAAAATAATGAAAAGATGATGTATTCTAAATGACAAGATTTCAGATGATTTCTCTTTCAAGTGTAACCGTACTGTTAATAAACTCTTTCTCTTATAAACCATGTGCAAATTAGTTTTTTTAATTTCAAGGTACAGTTCACCCAAAAATTATCATTCTGTCCTCATTTATTCATCCTAATGTTGTTCAAAACTGTATGACTACTTCTGTGTTCTGCAGAACATGAAAGAAAAGTGTCTCAGTGTTTTTGTCTATATAATGAAAGTCATTGGGGTCTAATGTGGTTTGAACACCACCATTCTTCAAAATATCTTCTCGAGAAGACAGAAAGTCAAGTGTGTTTGAATAACATGAGAGAGAATAAATTATCCCTTTTATTCAGTGAGATCAGACTAATTCATCAGTTTACTGAAAGATCCGCACTGAGATCCCTGAATCTCTGGAAATGAATAATGAGCCTTAAAGTGAACAGTTTCAACCTTAATCTTTAACTCTCACCATATAATGCAGTGAAAACATGAGCTGGAGAAAGAAACAAGCAGGACAGTTTATTCTTTTTTATTTTCTTTCATTTATTTAGTAAAGAGTTGGTAAGATTAGTTATTTAAGTGTATGATATTCTAGGGTTGCAAATCCGTGGGAGAATTTTTATGATTCATAGGCCTATGTGTGTTTTGTGTGACTTCAGCTGGAAACACTGGGACACAATCCTCTGTGAAACCTCCGGATTTCTCACATTCCTGCAAAATGTCTCTCCATCTTCTTTTCACTCAGAAATGCCTAGTAATCACAAGGAAACAGTGAGTAACACACTGAATTAAACATGAACGACTGAAACTGTATTTTCTTGTCAAAAGTACTCCAGTAATCTTGTTTTAGGCTATTTACAAGTTCAAAACATCCTTTTCACAGTGTATAAAAAGGCAGTTGAAAGACAAATCACTTATTCAGCAGGAGTTACAGGAGGACAGTCACTGATGCTCAACATTTAAACTCTCCTGTCATAAAATCCTGTTTTTCACATCATCCATTATAAAGTTTTATCCCTGTTATGATCTTCAACCATTCTAAAACACTTACTGTGAAAAATGCTGACTGTACAAAGACCAAGAGTCTCTGCTTAGAGTCCAGGGCCAAATTCATTCTGCAGCTTCATATTCACAATACATTCAGGCAACCAGGAGAAACTGAGCATGTTACACGCTTTCCCCATACACGATTATAGATCATCATCAATGTACTGAGATATTTGTATGTTTTCTATAAAGCATTTTCATGTGTTTGTTGTGATTATCTTTATAATCAGGCTATAGTACAGAGAAAGGACACGACTGCAATGGTCTTTTGAGATACCATCTACACACTCAAAGTTGGTTTATATCATAACTGGAATGAAATAATAGCCTAGTTAAAAATGACTTGTTTACATAGAATATATGATATTTTATATAATTTAAAGGGTTAGTTCACCCAAAAATGATAATTCTGTTATTAATCTAAAGTGACTCACACTGTTCTTGCATTCCCTGAATTACTGAAAACATCCATCGAAAGAAGATTAGGACTGTCTTTAATTTCAAGTAAAATATGATCGTTAATGTGCTTTTTTTAAAGGCAGTTGTGTTTAGCTGAAGATCCTTAAATCTGGAAAAAGTTGCTTTCTTGCCGATTTAAAATAAAGGGTCAGACAGAGTTCATTCAGTGAGTATACAGGTGTTCAATGGAGAACAATACATCACGTCAAAGCCTGCGGTGTGTGTGTAAACGTGTGATGATTCATTCACTTTCAGCAGCCCTTTTTTCTCCTCCTAATATTTTCACTTTCAGTCTGTCAGTACCTTGAGACCGTTCACCTCACTTCAGCACCTCACCTGGAGTGCCATCAGAACCTTGTATGTCTGCACTGAAGCATTTTTGCCCACATATAAAAATATATTTAATGCTACTTTTGATACTTGGGTACATACAGTAAGATTAAAATAGCTGATTTTTATTGTCTTGTTTTTTGTTATTAGAAATATTCCACAGTTTTGAATGTTTCACTTTCCTGTTTTGACCTTTGACAGATTGTTTGGCTGGTAGTGAGGTTTGGGTGAATCCTCTTTCTAAGAGTTTGGATCCACTGGCTCCAGCTGGAAACTACCAATGCTTGGCATGAATCGTCAGGACTTCATCATGCTGGAATGTGTCACTCACAAACATGACCTCACTGTGAGGGAGGAGCATCAACCCGAGAAACAGAAGCACGCGCGCGCCCTCCACTGGACATTATAAAACACTTCATGTGGCTTATGCGTTATAAGACCAAACTCAGTGCACACATTTTTAATAAAGCATACAGTGTACAGACAAGCAGATGGACCATAATATGAACACAACGCGTTTAATTTGTCACTGAAAGTTCTCTGATAGAGATTAAAATACACACTGAACTCTGTTCCATCATCGTGTATATATATATATATATATATATATATATATATATATATATATATACACACACACACACGTATAAAATCTATTTTTGTGGTTGAAAGTCTTAAGCTCAGCTGCTGTTTTCTTTGTTGATGAACATTATGTCTCATTCTCACAGGAACTGAATCCCTGCATTTGTTGTCAGACAAGATGGAAACAGGTTCTACCTGAGCGACTCCACCTACAAACTTCTTCCTGCTTTCATGTTGGCAATAAGAGGTGTCTAAACCTCGACACACAGGTAACACATTTCCTTATAAAAACCCTCTTCATGTTTGTTATATGAAATGTAAATGTGAGATATAATACTAATAATGAATGTGATTAATAACTTTATGAGTTGAGTTTCAGTTTATTTATTTATTTTTTTTATTTTTTTTGCCACAGAACCATATCAGAAACAAATCTGTGTATGAAAGTTTGTGTTCAGTGTTTATTTTCAGTTCTTTTGGTACAAATTTAACATTTACAGTGAGATTTTGGAGCACAAACAATGTAAAATTACTGCATTACTAAAGATCTAAATCATGTTGATCAACACATTTTACATTCTGCACTTTTTTATTGTATGAAGGCACAGAGAGCAGTTTATGAACATCAGTAAATCAGCAGATGCTGTTATCTAAAGCGACTCACAGTGAAGTGAAGCTGAATGTTTGATCAGTGTTTGTGTTCATTGGGAATCAATCCTGTGACTCTCAGCAGATGTGCAGCTCCATACGACATGAACAGAGTCTCAGGACTGAGGAATCTCTCACAGGACTGTGATGAACAGACAGATGTCTGGAGTCACAGAAGATGATCAGATGAAGATTTATAAATGAACAGAATATCAACATGTCCAGCCCTGACAGCACAGGTGATGAACAGACACATCTAAATCTGACATCTGAATGATTATTTACTTCTATCTAAGTCACATTTCCTCAAGTTCTCTTTCATCATGCTCAAAGATTATATGAACTTGTGTATGAACAGTTTCATCATTACATGTTTAAGGTTTAAATTCACAATAACTTTATATTCAAACAAATAAGTATTATTGTTGATGTCCACAAGTCGACAACATCTGATTTCCCAGCATCACTTTGACTTTGACCGGTGCTGCTGCTCGGATGAATCTTTTAAAGATGTTGTTTTCTATTGGTTCATGTTTCTGTGATGACAGAGTCCAGTATACTTTTGTTTCATTCAGTAACTGTGGGCCACAAATGGAGCAAAGAGAGACCTGATATGAGTAATTCATTATATACATAAATACATGAAATAACAAAATATGAAATCAAGGGTCAGATATATAACAGATGAAGTGTTGAAGAAGACAGTATTGAGTGTGTTTGTGTTTAATGGATCATGTTGATAGTTGATGTGAGGAAGAAGAGACCATTTATAGCACCAAAAGTAACTTGAAAAGAAATGTTTCACATTTACATGTATTCATTTAGCAGATGATTTTATCCAAGTGATTTACAAATGAGGAACATCACAAGAAATGTATCATCCAAACCAACAATATTAGTAACACATAGTTTCAAGTTTCTAGAGTTGAAGTTTAGTGCAGAAAAAAATATTTTCTTAAAATGATACACATAAAGTGTCTTTATGAATGGAGTCACATGCAAAAGGTTCATCTTCAGCTGTTTCTTGAAGATTGTTGATATTATTTCTAGATTCAGATTGTTTATCTGTGCTCTAAATGATTTAAAATACCTGTAGTGCACAATAATGTTCAGAAGATCCACTAACAATCTGTTTGTGTTTGTTTATTTTGCAGTGGAAAGAAGAAGTCCAAAGCTGGATCGCCCCAACTGTACGTTCAACTGATTGACAGTAAAAGCAAAGGATGATATAGTTTTATAGTTCAAGGGAACTTGAGATGCGTCGGAACGCTGTGGGATCGCATCTGCGTAATTGCATCGTGAAGCACGTATAAAATCAGTCCAATGGGGTGACGGAACGTCATAGGCAGGTGACGTCACTGACCAGGAAACTATAAAGCCTACCCGAAAACACATTCATTCAGCTTCTGTGCCTTCAGCAAGTGCTAAATGTGAAATCGTGTGTCCTATTTATTGTTGTCTGTCTTTCAGTCACACAAGCATATTATTGTTATTATGGCAACCCAGGTGAAAAAAAAAGTACATTTCTATAATAAACTTAAAGTGCTCTATTTTCGTGCACTACTTTTGTATTTAATATACTAAAAATTCTTCTTTAGTACTTCTTAAGATAATCTTATGAACATCTAAGTGTACTCAACTGTGCTATTTTGAGACACCATGAAATATGAACTAAAATGTGCTTTTAATATCTCTGTATTTAAAAAATATATTTAGTTACCACTTGTAGTACACTATGGGTTAAAACACACCAGATGTGTGTTTGTTTGAGAGTGCAGCATGCCCAAGCAGCTCTCAAGGGAGCTGCTTGCGAGCATTGTGATCTTCTCCCCATGAGAACGCTGTGCTCCCGCCGAGCTGTCTTCGAGGAGAGCGGCTCGGTTCGCATTCCTCGCGGCTTGGGTCCCGCTTCTGCCGAGGCAGAGTGGCGCCTGCTGTCGTGGGGATCGCAGATGGATCTGACAGATGGGTTAGAGATGGGCTCTGCTTTGTCTCAGCCCTCACCTATCAGATCTAATGTCTCAATTCGGGGTTTGGAAGCACGTGCTGCGGTTTCTTCCACTCCGGTTGAGGCAGCTGCACTATGAGCATCCAGTTCTGAGGAATTGAATAAGAAATTGAGGTAGTGTAGCAAGACTCGTCACTTCAGTCTCCTGCAAATGAGGAGCTGGTGGAGGTTTTAACTCGCGCTGTGGTCTAGTTAAACAGCGATTGGCCAGCTGAGAAACAAGAGCTGCAAGTTAAAAGTAAATTAGATTTCCTTCTAGGTCAGCTCAACCTCCATGTTGGAGCTTATAGTTTTTTCCCGACCTCCACACAGAGGTGTTAAGGTCGTGGAAGAGATCGGTTTCATACCGTATATATACACCACAAACATCAACATACAGTAATGTTATGAGTATGAAAAAACATGGTTATGGGGCGATGCCCAAGGCGGAAGAGATGCTCGCGAGCCATCTCTCCCCTCAGGCTGCATCGTCCCTTAAAGCCCTGACACTGCCAACCAAGTCACTTAAAACAACATCAGCATTGGTGGGCAAAGCGTACTCGGCAGCGGGTCAGGCGGCCGCATGTCTGCATACTATGTAAATCTTGCAGGCATACCAAGCTGACCTGCTGAAAGACCTGGGGGAAAGTGAAGAGGTGGGGGCTGAGATGATTCAAGAACTGCGTCAGTCAGCTGATTTAGCTCTCCAGGCCACCAAGGAGACGGCCAAATCCATCGGCCGGTCTATGGCAGCCCTATTAAAGATCGTGACAAAACCTTCCTGCTTGACGCTCCGCTCAATCCCACCGGCCTTTTCAGGGACTCCATTTCCTCTGTCACGAGACTTCTCTCTCAGGCAAACGGGTCGATCCTTTCCCCTTGCCCAGAGTTGTGGAAACTGTGGGCTTGGCCTCTGAGGGGGCCCAGCTCATGAGTTCAGGTCTCTCTTGCCCCATTGGTGCAGTGCTGGACTTCCTGCAGGAAAGATTTTCCACAGGGCTATCCCCCTTCACAATAAAGGTGTACGTGGTGGCCTTAGCTGCTTACCACGCTCCTTTGAGTGGTGTATCTTTGGGGAGACACCCGCTTATTACTCATTTTCTTTTGTGGCACTCTAAGCCTTAGACCTGCAGTTTGCATGAGGGTGCCGGCCTGGGATTTGGCCGTTGTTTTACAAGGCCACTCTGTGGCTCCCTTCGAGCCCATAGAAGAATTTCCTGAGAAGTTTCTCACACTCAAGACTATCTTTCTGCTTGCTATTTCATCTCTCAAGAGGATTGGAGACATTCAAGCCCTCTCGGTATCTCCCTCGTGCCTGGAATTTGCACCCGGCATGGTTAAAGCTTTCCTTCACCCCAGACCGGTTTATATTCCCAAGGTCCCTACTAATGTTGTAAGACCTATTGTACTGCAGGCCTTCTGTCCTCCTCCCTTCCAGATGTCAGACCAGGAGAAACTAAATCTGCTCTGCCCTGTGAGGGCGTTAGGTGCTTATGTCTACAGAGCTGCCCTGTGGAGAAAATCAGAACAGCTGTTTATTTGTTTTGGGTCACCTAGGAGAGGTTACCCCGCATCTAAGCAGAGGATGAGCAAGAGGGTGATCGAGGCCATCTCACTTGCTTATGAGTCAGCTGGTCAGCCATTACCTTTGGCTGTTCGAGCTTACTCGACTAGGAGTATGGCCACTTCTAAAGCATTATTGACAGGAGTTTCTCTCCAGGAAGTTTGTGATGGGGCAGGCTGGTGCTCGCCACATACGTTTGTGAAGTTCTATGAACTTGACCTCGGGGCACAGGTGCTATCGTCTTAGTGTGCGCTACGATTTCACATGGACGGTTACTTGCTCATATGGCGACGTGGGTATTGGCATTCCCACAGCGTTCCGACACAGGTCGAGTTCCCTTGAAAGGGAACGTCTTGGTTACGCATGTAACCTTAGTTCCCTGAGTAGGGAACGAGACGCTGCGTCGCCCTGCCATACTCCCGGCATGCCCATAAGCGACTTGCTTCAGTTTTTCAGAAGCTAAATGAATGTGTTTTCGGGTAGGCTTTATAGTTTCCTGGTCAGTGACGTCACCCGCCTATGACGTTCCGTCTCCGTATTGGACTGATTTCATACGTGCTTCACAATGCAATCACGCAGAGGCAATCTCACAGCGTTCCGACACAGCGTCGCGTTCCCTACTTGAGGAAATAAGGTTACATATGTAACAGAGATGATTTGATGAACTGGGACACTAATCAGTTCAACTTCTTAATATTTAGTGCTTTAAAGGCCAAACATGAGAAAAATCACAAATGACAAATTCTGCATGTGTATTATGTTTGTGAACTTGTATTATACAAGTTGTACTGCATGTGTATTATGTTTGTGACACTTGTAGAATTCTTTGTTTTTCTTCATCTATCAGTTTCAGAGGGTGTGAAGCTGAATCTGGTTGTGTGTGGGAGTGACGGCACATTAAAATCCTCCATATCAGAGCAGATCCTGCAGCAGACAGACAGAAGATCAGACGTGGATCTTCATGGACGTCAGATCAGTCTGGTGGATCTTCCAGCTCTGTTCAACACTCGTCTCTCAGAGGAGGAAGTGATGCATCAGACTCTCCGCTGTGTGTCTCTCTGTCATCCTGGAGTTCATGTTTTCCTCCTCATTATTCCTGATGCTCCACTCAATAATGAAGACAAAGCAGAAATGGAGGAGATCCAGAGGATCTTCAGCTCCAGAATCAACAAACACATGATGATCCTCATAATGCAGAATTCAGAGCATCAGACAGCAGAACTGAATGAAGAAACACAGTCTGTCATTGAGAGATTTGGAGGACGACATCATTTCTTTAGTCCCAACACACAAGTGTCCACATTGATGGAGAACATTGAGAAGATGGTGGAAGAAAACGGAGGAGAGCTTTACTCCACAGAGATATTTCTGGAGGTGCAGATGGAAAAACTGATGATATATGAAGAGATGAAGAAGAAAATTGACTCACTAGAGACACATTTACTGTCACAAGGTAATGACCAGAAAATCAGTTTGGGTCTTAAACTAAATTCTAAACTAAAACTCTTAAACTTAAATTCTACAATAGATTTACTCTATAATAGTGTTTTTAAACAGCAGAACTGCAACATTTAAAATTGAAAAGTGGCTCATCTTACCCTGATCCCCCTGTTGATCTTGTCATGTTTTCTTAAATTTCAATATGATTTGTTTATTCATTTTCAGGTTCAAGAGAAAACACAGATGAACTGAGGATTGTACTGCTGGGAAAAACTGGAGTTGGGAAGAGTGCAACAGGAAACACAATCTTAGGAAGAGACGCGTTTAAGGCAGAAACATCTCAAGAGTCAGTAACTAAAGAGAGTCAGAGAGAATCATCTGAAATCAACGGCCGACACGTTACTGTGATCGACACTCCAGGACTGTTTGATACTGAATTGAGTAATGAAGAGATCCAGAGAGAAATCAGACACTGCATCTCCATGATCCTGCCTGGACCTCATGTGTTCATCATTGTGCTCAATTTAGGACAACGATTCACTAAACATGAGGAAACATCAGTGAAGATCATCCAAGAGATGTTTGGTGAGAAATCATTAATGTTCACCATGGTGCTCTTCACCAGAGGAGACGATCTGAAGAACAAAACTATTGAACAGTGTTTGGGAAAACCTGGATCTCCTTTGATGAAGCTGATTGAAGCGTGTGGAAACAGATTCCATGTGTTCTATAATAATCAGACTGGAGACCGAACACAGGTGTCTGATCTACTGGAGAAGATAGACAACATGGTGGAAGAAAACGGAGGGAGTTTCTACTCATGTAAGATGTTCAGACAGATGGAAAGAGAAAGACAAGAACAACAGATGAAGATCCTGATGGACAGAGTCAGAGAAAGAGAAGAACTGATGAAGAAACTGGAAGAAGAAATGAACAAAGAACGAGAGATATTTAAAAATAAAATAGAGCAACTGAAGAAAGAAAAAGAAAAACTGCTGATGAAATACGACACGGAAATAGGCAGACTGATGAACAAAATCGAGAATGAAAGACAGATTCATGAAAAAGAGAGAAAGAGAAGAGAAGATGAATATACAGAAAGAGAAGAACGATATAATATACAGATGAGAAGAGAACAAGAGGAATGGGAGCAACAGAAACTGGAGGAAAAGATAAGAAGAGAAGAAGAGAAGAAAAGGACAGAGAGAGAAAAACAGATTTCTGATGAACAGATTCCAAGACTAAAGAGTGAAATGGAGGGAATAATCAGAGAGAAAGCGAGAACAGAAAGAGAGAGACAAGAACAACTAGAGGATTTAGAGAAGAGACTGAAAGAAGAAAGAAACATGAGAGAAGATCAACAAAATACTTCTGAAGAGAAACAGAAACTCCTTGAAGAACAGATTGAAGAAGAACTGAAGAGAAGACGAGTGGAGTGGAGAGAGGAATATGAACGAGAGAAAGAGAAGATGATGAGGAAGATCTGCTCTGAAACTGATCAGTCACTACAGGTGAGTGTTTGTGTTTGTTCTGTTTCCTTCAAACCTAATAAAAGTGTTTCAGGTCTTAAGAAACCTCTTCTGTCAAATCTTTGCTTAATTAATGATTTGCGTTGGTTTCAACTCCAAAAGGTCGCAGCCTACAGGAAACTGAAGAATGAATACAGGAAGTGGTCCTGGAGTCTTTGCAGTGCCATGATGGAAACTGAGAACAAACTTCACAACAAAATAGAAAATAAAGCAATTCATGAGGTTGAGGAAACTGATCTTCAAAGAGAACTGAAGAAGACAAGTGAAGAAGTGGAAAAATCAATGTCTGAATTCTTTGAGAAAGACATTGATAAATATATACTGATTCAGTGGAAAACATCATTTGAAATCAAAATCAAAGAGCTTCAGGAAAACATTGTGAGAGAAACAAAGAGGAAATTAAATGAGGTTCTTCAGCAGCGAGACCTGAAGAAAGAGGTTGATGCTCAGAGGACACATTATGAAAACACTCTCTATGAAAAGAGCAGAGAACTCGCCTTAAAACTCAAAGACAAAACAAATGATGAAGAAACACTGAAGAAAGAGTTTGATTTGTTCTGGGAACAGAGTGTGAAGAAGATCATCAGAGACACTCCTCTAATCAGAGATATTGATGTAATGAGAGATGTGAGAGAAATCCTCAGTGACGACTATAGAAGTGTGTCTGTAGATCACTGGAGGGATATTTTCGCTGTATCAAATTATTCAGATTATGTGAAATTAAAGGGATTAAGAGGAATTAATGCATATTTATCAAATGCCATCAGATCAGTGAAAGATCTGTCTCCAGAGGATGAAGCTCAAATCAGATCATTAGTCACAGATGCTGTTCAGCAGACAAACAGAATGATTAAGTTATTTAACATTTCAAAGATGGGCTACAACATCAGCTGCATTCAACAACTCATAGATTACATCAAGAGGAGAGTAACAGAACATCAGGAAGAACAAGTGAAATATGTGTTCAAGAATGAATTCTTCATGGATTTGGTTCTTTCTATCTGTGAGAGATCAAACAAGATGATCACTGACCAACACAGACTGTTCAGAGAAGCCAATGATCCTGTAATACATGTTGAGAAGAAGAGAGAAGAGTACTATAGTATTTTCCAGAAATACTGTCATGGAGCAACATCAGCTGCCATGTTTGGTGAGATCATCTGTCAGAAACTGAAAGAGTCCATTGAGCAGAGTGTCTACAAGAAGACTGCCAGAGATCTGACAGATGAAATGAGATCAAACTGTGAATCACTGAATGGAAACAGATCAAATCTGGAGAAACACATCCTGAAGACACTGGCAGAAGAGGAGGATTTTATCAAATACATGAACTACATTCATAAACCCAGAGATCAGTTCAAGAGTTTCATCAGAGATGAAGTCAGTCGGTACATCTCTGATAAGTTCAGTGTCAGTGTTTTACCCAAGATGAAGAAGAACATTGAACTCCTGCAGCAGAAGATCATGAAAGCAGCACATGAATCTACTGAACATGTTCAAGAGAACAGAAGAGATGTTGGTTTGTGGTTGAAGAGTTTCACACAGCAGATCTCAGATGAGCTGATCTTCTCTGAAAAAGACCTCAGTGGAGTGAATCATGATGATGTTGATGTGAAACTCCTAGAAGATGTGATGAGAAAAGAGCTTCCTGCTATAATGTCTGAGATCAGCAGTAGATTCAACACAAAGACATTTCCATCCAATCTGGACCTCAAGTTCAGACCAGATGAGCTTCTGATTGATCTCTTCTGTCAGTGCTGTTGGGTTCGGTGTCCGTTCTGTAAAGCCATCTGCACCAACGATATAGAAAACCATGATGGAGATCACAGTGTTGCTTTCCACAGAGTGATAGGAATTAATGGCACATATTACAGTTCAACACAGAATCTCTGTACTGGTATGTGCACAAACTTAGTGGCAAGTCATCAGTATTTTAATATACCAGATGGAATTTTTAAATATAGAGAATACAGAAGAGCAGGAGGAGTTTATGCAGACTGGAGCATCACTCCTGATCTCTCTGATCTGCCCTACTGGAAGTGGTTTGTGTGCAGATTCCAGAAAGATCTGGAAAAACACTATGGTAAAACATTTGAGGGTAAGAGTGAGATTCTAGATATTTTTTTTGAGGGGGATGGTGAGATACCAGATGAATGGAGAAGATACTCAAAACAGGATGCTATTGAGAGTTTGGATCAATACATGTAATGAGCAGATGAAGAATGAGACCCTTGCGTCTCCTCTCAGATTCAGATCACAGTCAGAAATGAGTTTCTCTGACATTCATCAGTGAATCTGAGCTCATCTACACCTCAGAAGATCAGAGCTTCATCAAATACACCAGAAGAGAGTTAAAGACAAGATTCAGTTCCTCATACAAGTGTCTGTCTGATGATCAAAACAACATTTTTCTGAACATATGCCTCATTGATGAAGCTCAAAATGCTTGATATTATAGTTTATTACTAATCAAAACAGCTTAATCTCTATCATGAACTGAAAAGGATCTATGATAAGGATATTAATGACAGACTGTTGATGAAATATGATTGAAGTGTGTGTTTGTTAAAGCTCAGTGCTGGAATCAGACGATGGAGGAAAGTGTGAGAAATAAACAGATGTGTGAATCCAATCTCTCAGACCTGTCAGTCTGATTCATATTGATTCATATTCATATGATTCACTCGACACAAAAACTGTCAACATCATGAATTTATTGACCTTGTCAAGTGTCCTTTCACACTTGTTTAATATTTACTCGTATTATGTGAAACTTTGATTTGACTTTAGGAATTGAAATGATGAAACCTGAAGATCTCTATAGCAGATTTTCCTTCTCTGACAGTATCTCAGTCATTGATAAAATTCATCACTTAAACATTGTGTGGCCAAGTGGTGTAATATACAATGTTTCTATTTTTTGTTGAAAATGTTGTGGCCCCTTTAAGAAAACTCCTCTCTCTTCTCGCGATACTTTTTGCGCGATTTGGATGCATGTGCGCGACCAGAGAAGCCATTCTCACTGTCCACGAGAGCTCCATGTGCTAGTGCTTGCATTCGGTCTAATCTAACGTAGTTTCGTCATCTTTCGGTCGATGCTTTTGGATCGAGTGAGTGACGAGTGAACCTTGTGGCAAATAGTAAAGGATTATTGGGTATGTAAATTTCACGATTTGATATAAAGTGTTTCAAAGCAATGTTTATTTGATAGTATGTATGTATGTATGTATGTATATATATATATATATATATTACCTGCTGTAGATGTGTTAAAAGCTATTTTGTGATTGATTCTGGTTTATTTTTCTTATGGTTCATGGTTAATATGTGAAACAAAGGGAGTGTGGCTTTGCTAATGTGCTTTTATTTTTCTTCTGTGCCTCAGCCACTGCCGTATTCCAGTCTGTATTAACATTTGTTTTGTTTTTTTTCAAGTAATTTGGTTATTTCCGGTGGACTCCGGTGCGTTTTTTTGTTAGTCTTTTACCTTGCATCTTACTGTACTTCAGTGGTGGCATATAGTCATCTGAATTACATCTAGTCGATTGGAAGTGACACTAATTATTGTCGTAACTTATCTTTGCAACAATTGATTGTCATTTCTCTGATTTTGATTGCTTAAACTATGGATAAGAGTTTTTTTTCTTTTTGTATGGTGTAATTAGTGAAATCTTCAACTATCCAAAATCTACTTCTGTAAGTGTGCTTATTCAAGTTTTGCTCCCATCGACCGCTGTCATTTTTTTGAACAGCAGTCAGATTAAACAAACCCCACATTTTGAAAAGCATAATTTTGCTTCCGGTGTGTGTGTCTTTTCTTCCACCCGGTTACATTTTTGGTACCAGGAGTGGGGTATCTGACAGTTGGGAGCTCTTAGGCGTTTAGTGCGTTTTTTTCTCTCTGGAATACGGTAGTGGTGTGTACGTGAACTGCAGGGACCCGGAGTGGAGGCGGTCAACCGTGCTTTGAGTGTCCAGAGTGACGACGTCGGCTGAGGGTTCGTGGCCAAGGGACTGGATCGCTGGACGAGGAGGGGACATCGCCATCTGTGGCCGAAGCTCAGAAGTGTGCTGTTAACTAGAAGACTGTTTTGTGTGTCCTGCAAGAAGAGGAAGCAGTGTTACACAGACATTCTTTATCACATATCCTTTGAACTAAAGAAAAAGACATTAAACAGACTTTGCTGCCAAAAGGACATTTAAATTTAATTCAACATGTCACAGTCTGATGATGAAGATGCAGTACAGGGTGCTGCTAGCGAACAGGGTTTAAGACATGATATGGACGATGTGCAGGGACAAATCCAAGAGCTCAGCAGAAAGCATGCTGAAGCTATGGCAGCTATTGCCAACCTAAGTAGAGAGCCAACTAGATCTTACATATATGTGCCAAGGGAACGCCACATTCAGTCTTTCAGTGGTGATTTTAGTAAAGATGGTAGAAATGTGGATGAATTCATTGAAGAAGTGGAAAGGGTATTGCTTGTAAGAAACCAGACTCCCGAAGACCAAACTGACTTTGTTCTTTCCCTATTGAAAGGTGCTGCTTTGGAAGAGGTTAGGTTAAGGCGGGGGGATCAACCTCAGCGTACGGAAGACATATTTTTCTACCTTAGGGAGGCCTTTAGGGAAAAGCGTAGTCTTGCCCAGTTATTGCAGACTTTCTATACTCGCAAACAGTTAGAAGGTGAAGACCTTCGTGCATACTCTCATGCCTTGTCACAAATATTGAACTCTCTCTTGAAGCAGTCACCCGATGCTGTTGCAAATGTGAATGTTGCTTTACGAGACCAGTTCATTGAGGGAGCAAGAGATGCCGCGCTCCGAAGGGTACTTCGTAAATTGGTGAGGGACAAGCCACAGTCAACTTTGATTGAAGTAAGAGATGAAGCTTTAATGTGGTCTCTGGAAGATCCCAAGCTGCGTGCTAGTAAAGTAGCCCTTAACCGTAATGTAAGCTCTGAAGCTACAGAAGTCCAGTGTGCGGCTGTGGTGATGCCAGCAAAGAGCTCTGTTACGCTTGATGAAGTTCTAAAATTAGTGGCGGAACAAGGCAAAGCCATAGGGGAGTTGACTCAAGCTGTTCAGAAATTGACTTTACACTGCACTAAGCCTGAATCTGTGAATCGTACTAAATCTCAGATGCAGCCTAGGTTTACAGATGATGGCCAGCCCATCTGCTTTAAGTGTAATGGGGTGGGGCACATAGCCAAAAACTGTGTGAGAAGAAACAAACAAACAGTCAATGAGGATGCATCTTCAGCCGTGCCACAGGGAAATGCACACCCTCGGTCGCTGTGAGCCAGGCGATGCGAGGGCAATCTGTTGGCTCGACTCCCAAGGACTCCGATCATGATCGACTACTCCAACATGCTGTGGGGAAATGTCCTGTAGTTGACTTGAAAATCGGGGGAGTGATTGTTTCGTGTTTACTTGACACGGGAAGCCAAGTCAGTACAATTACAGAACATTTTTTTAAAGAGCACTTAGCAGGTGAAGTAGACGACATGCTTTCCACATCCAGTTGGCTCAAAATTACAGCCGCCAATGGATTAGACATCCCGTACCTTGGTTATCTTGAGCTTACAGTTGAAACCATGGGTATCACTCTGCCAGAGTGTGGTTTTCTAGTAGTCCGGGATGCACAAAGCTCTTCAGCTGTTCCAGCTCTCATCGGCATGAATATCATAGGCAGATGTAGACAGTTAGTTCATGCTGAGTTCGATACCACCTTAGGAGGGGAACTGCAGTCTGACTGGAGAGAGGTTTTCCAGCAAATGCAAAGTGTCAGTCGACATGAGAAACGGTTTGTTGCACGGGTAGCTGGAAAAGAGACAGTGTACATACCTGCTTCATCAGTTTCAACTCTGATGGTCAGGGGGATAAGAAGCTCATTACCTGAGGGTTCAAAACTGTTGTTGGAGCCTGGAAATTCACCCTTACCTGGGGGCTTGATTGTGGTACCATCCCTTGTGTCCACGGTAAAACCATTGTTTCCAGTGCAAGTTGTGAATCTCTCCACAGAGGATGTATGGTTGCAGCCCCGCACCCGGCTGGGTACTCTCTGTCCTGTTGAATCCTTAAGTCCAACGGAGGGTTGTGAAGTGAAGTTCCTAAGAATTGCAGCTGGAGTGGAAGAGATAACTGTAAACACAGAAGAGAGACCGGTATTGGCGAATACCTTAACCGACTTTCTTAACAAGCTACAGTTAGGTGGTACCGCTGAGCAACAGGATGAGCTTAAAGCTTTGCTATTGAGGTATGTGGATGCATTTGCGCTGGACGATGAAGAACTAGGGTTTTCTGATAAAGTACAGCATGAGATCAATCTGGTAGATGACGTTCCAGTTTCTCAGCCCTATCGGCGCATTCCACCGACCCAGTATGGTGAAGCCAGGGAACATATCACCAAGCTTCTTAAGAAGAGGATTATCAAACCTAGCAATAGTGCTTATGCATCGCCCATAGTACTTGTAAGGAAGACGGATGGTAGTCTTAGACTATGTGTTGACTACAGAAAATTGAACTCCAAGACAAAACGAGATGTCTTTCCTTTGCCCCGTATTGACGAGAGTTTTGATGCGTTACAAGGTGCAAAGTTCTTCTCAACCATTGATTTGGCTAGCGGGTATCATCAGGTGGCTGTGCGTGAACAAGACCAGCCGAAGACAGCATTCACTACCCCATTTGGTATATTTGAATACTCTCGTATGCCTTTCGGAGTCTGTAATGGACCTTCTACATTCCAGCGTCTTATGCAATCCACTATGGGAGATTTGATCTTCCAGATCATGCTGGTTTATTTGGATGATATACTTGTATATTCTTCTACTTTCCATGAACATCTTCAGAGATTAGATGTCGTTTTCAGTAGGTTGAAGGAAATGGGGCTCAAGGTAAAGCTGGAAAAATGCCGTTTTCTCCAGGAAGAGGTAAAGTTCTTAGGTCATCAAATTTCAGCTCGAGGCATTGGTACTGACCCTGGGAAAGTTGAGGCGGTGAGAAATTGGAAACCTCCTGGCACAGTAAAGGAGTTAAGATCATTCCTAGGCTTCTGTAGTTATTACAGAAAATTTATAGAAGGTTTTTCCAAAATCGCTGGCCCTCTTCATGATTTGGTGAACTTGTGCCTGAAGCAACACGGAGTTGTGAGGAAATCTGAGTTTTGTTCACTTTGGTCAGCTGAGTGTCAGGCAGCCTTTGAGTTGTTAAAGGAGAAGCTTACATCTGCTCCTATATTAGGCTACGCAGACTTTTCTCTTCCATTTATAGTGGAGACGGATGCTAGTAGTGAAGGTCTAGGAGCAGTCCTCTACCAGCAGCAAGGTGACTGTAAGAGAGTGATCGCCTACGCTAGTAGAAGGCTACGTAATGCAGAGAAGAATGACCGAAACTATAGTAGTATGAAGCTTGAACTACTAGCTCTCAAATGGGCTGTTTCTGAAAAATTCCGGGGGTATTTGTTGGGCTCAAAATTTGTAGTCGTCACAGACAACAATCCCTTATGTCACCTGCAAACAGCAAAATTGGGTGCTATCGAGCAAAGATGGATGGCCCAATTAGCAGTTTTCGATTTTGAGGTTAAGTACCGACCCGGACGGCACAATGCTGCTGCTGACGCCCTCTCTAGGCAGCCATTAGCAGGGGAGCCTGCTAGTTCTGAGGACGTGGAATACGATGATTGTGTTGCCATTTGTAATGTGATCAACAAGGGTACACCCTTAGATGTGGAACTGCTGACAGCTGGTGATCAGTGCTGTAAAGTGAGCCAGATCCGTGCTTTGGGGTGTGGAGCCAGGGTAGAAGGGACTGATACTCAGGGAAGTACATTTACTCTTCCAGGCTATACCAAAGCTCAGTTAAAGGATTTCCAGCTAAAGGATTTGATTCTCTGCTCTTTTAGGGAGTTTTGGGATCAGAAGCGAAAGCCCACTAGTCAGGAACGACACAGCCTACCTAAGCCTGTATTGTCACTGTTAAAGCAGTGGAAATATATAAGAGAGTCAGATGGGTTGCTCTATCGTGTGGTGGATGATCTTCATCTTGGTGAGTGCCAGCAGCTGCTCTTGCCAGCGTGTTTAAAAGATCGAGTCCTTGAAAGTGTCCATGATAAGATGGGACATCAGGGTATAGAACGTACCCTTAACCTGTTAAGGCAGAGATGCTTCTGGGTTGGCATGTATGAAGATGTCGAGAGGTGGGTCAAAAAGTGTCAACGGTGTATTCTAACCAAGATGCCGCAGCCGAGAATCCGTCCTCCTATGAAGCCATTCTTAGCTTCAAGGCCTTTGGAAGTAGTGGCAGTGGATTATACAGTGCTCGAACCTGCCTCAGATGGTCGCGAGAATGTGTTGATTGTAACCGATGTGTTTACTAAATTTACACAGGCATTCCCAACCAGGGACCAGCGAGCTGAAACCACAGCCAAGATTTTACTGAAAGAGTGGTTCATGAAGTATGGAGTGCCAGAGAGGTTACATTCAGATCAGGGAAGGAACTTCGAAAGCGAGGTGATCGCTGAGTTGTGTCGACTGTATGGAGTAAGAAAAACACGCACAAATCCTTACCATCCACAAGGTAATGCTCAGTGTGAGCGATTTAACAGGACGCTCCATGAGTTGTTAAGAACACTACCTCCTGAGAAGAAAAGGCGATGGCCAGAACACCTTCCTGAGTTAATCTATGCATACAATGTAACACCACATGCAACAACAGGCTACTCACCCTATTTCTTGCTGTTCGGCGTGGAACCACGTCTTCCTGTCGATGCTCTTCTAGGCCAGGAACAAGCTGTGGATAGAAGACAGGATTGGTTAGTAATTCACCAGAATCGCCTCAGAGAAGCTCACGAAAAAACGAGAGAATACGCAGAGCGCAAGGCTGCTGAGAGACTCGCTCCATTAAACGACAAAGTCTACTGTCCTACCGTTGGTGTTGGTCAGACGGTGTATTTACGTCACCGACCTGCTGGGAGAAACAAGATACAGGATGCTTGGGCTCCTACTGTGTATCGGGTCATACAGGTACAGGGCACCACGTATACGGTTGAGCCTCTGGAGGGTGGTCCCAGTAAGAGAGTCCACAGAGCTGACTTACGCCCTTGTGTGAATCCTGTTGTGGAACCAGTAGTAACAGAGAGTAGTTTGTCGTCATCACCATCTACGGCTCTGGGTGACCCTGTGGAAGTTGGAAATGCTGACACAGAGTATGTGGTGTTGGAAGAGGTTACATTACCTCATCTTGAAGAGACAAGGAATGTTCGTTTTGGAGTCTCCGGCTCAGCTGAGGAAGTTTTAGATGTTGGACCTGTTTCCGTTCTGGATAATGTGGAGCAGCCAGTGGAATCTGAACCATCAGTGGAACATGAACCTAATCCTGCCCCTTCGGTAAACAAATCTGAGTCCAGGAGGCCTGTTCCAGCACCCAGAAGAACCAGTCGGCCCAATGCTGGTATGCATTCAAACCCATTTAATGAGCCAAGATCGGCCTGTAATTCTGTCTCTCTCAGTTCTGAAGTTTTTTCCCAGGTTTTGACAAGTCTTGGTAGTGTATTGTTCAGAGAGGCTGTGAAAGAAGTTAAGAATATGTATTGATGTCATTGAGGGCAATGACTTCTTAGCAGGGGAGAGTGTGGCCAAGTGGTGTAATATACAATGTTTCTATTTTTTGTTGAAAATGTTGTGGCCCCTTTAAGAAAACTCCTCTCTCTTCTCGCGATACTTTTTGCGCGATTTGGATGCATGTGCGCGACCAGAGAAGCCATTCTCACTGTCCACGAGAGCTCCATGTGCTAGTGCTTGCATTCGGTCTAATCTAACGTAGTTTCGTCATCTTTCGGTCGATGCTTTTGGATCGAGTGAGTGACGAGTGAACCTTGTGGCAAATAGTAAAGGATTATTGGGTATGTAAATTTCACGATTTGATATAAAGTGTTTCAAAGCAATGTTTATTTGATAGTATGTATGTATGTATGTATATATATATATATATATATATATATTACCTGCTGTAGATGTGTTAAAAGCTATTTTGTGATTGATTCTGGTTTATTTTTCTTATGGTTCATGGTTAATATGTGAAACAAAGGGAGTGTGGCTTTGCTAATGTGCTTTTATTTTTCTTCTGTGCCTCAGCCACTGCCGTATTCCAGTCTGTATTAACATTTGTTTTGTTTTTTTTCAAGTAATTTGGTTATTTCCGGTGGACTCCGGTGCGTTTTTTTGTTAGTCTTTTACCTTGCATCTTACTGTACTTCAGTGGTGGCATATAGTCATCTGAATTACATCTAGTCGATTGGAAGTGACACTAATTATTGTCGTAACTTATCTTTGCAACAATTGATTGTCATTTCTCTGATTTTGATTGCTTAAACTATGGATAAGAGTTTTTTTCTTTTTGTATGGTGTAATTAGTGAAATCTTCAACTATCCAAAATCTACTTCTGTAAGTGTGCTTATTCAAGTTTTGCTCCCATCGACCGCTGTCATTTTTTTGAACAGCAGTCAGATTAAACAAACCCCACATTTTGAAAAGCATAATTTTGCTTCCGGTGTGTGTGTCTTTTCTTCCACCCGGTTACAATTGATAAAAGATAACCGATAATGTTTATTACACAATACTGTGATCAAAATGTCTAAAGAGTTAGAAATTAAGAGACAGAGAGAAATGTTCTGAGTGTCGACAGGATCTGAACTCAAACTCTCACTGATGATCTTTGACAGTTCATATTTGTCTCATTCTCTGTTCAGTGTCACAAGAGTTCATCAGGATCATTTCACACTGATTGTTCATATGAACTCGTTCTAGAAACTTGTTAAAGCACATCAGCTCCAGCTTTGGGTTCTCCAGCTTCATCCTGCTGACCAGATGATGAGGATGAGCTGATCCTGATGGAACTGGAAGACGGAGGATTTTAATGACACTCTTAAAGTGGAAATGAAGCAGTCGGTCAAGTTCACATTATTCAGTAAATGGATTTCCACTGACACATCTGCTCCTCCTTCAGCGTCTCATCATAACCTCTTCCAGCGCTGGTTTTCAGCAGGCGTTTCGTTCCTCCTGCTGCTGTTACTGTGTCTCCACACATAAGAACAGATATAATCGAGGTAAGGACATTCATTTATCTGTCTTGCTGCTTCCTCCGACTTGAAAACTTCCTGAAAACTTCAGACTCGGACTGCAGTGTAACCTCTCTTCTGGTGGACTGATTTTGGGATTCACAGAGATATCCTCAGTCAAGTTTCTCCAGTTTCTCAGTCCTGGTGTGTGTTGATGTTGTTTTCTGAGTGTCCAGCAGGAGGCGCCAGATATCTGGGAAAAGTGTCACTGGAAACACCATCATGGACAGAAACCTGTTCAAATGATCAAAGCAGTGGAGATCAGAAACCAGTGAGGAACGACAGAAAGATGTCAGTGATCGACACACCTGAACTCAGTAAAGAGGGTCATAATAACTGAAATACTGACAACATTCACTTCTCCTGGACCACACACATTTATTATTGTGACTACAGTAGGTTCACTGAGGAGGAGAAAAACACAATAAAAGAAGTGTTTGAGAACAGATGGAAAACTGCAGATTCATTTTACCCACACAAATCACTGAGAGAAACAAAATAAAACCATTGAGCAGATCTTCAATCCCTCATACAGAGCAGAAGTCTGCAGTTTCCACAGATCTTAGAGACTGAGATAGAGAATTATAATGTTGATAAAGCAGAGAAACACATTAAGAGGAAACTGGATGAGAAATGGAGTCAGGAGCACAAGAAGATAATGAAAACAATCATTCTGAAAACTAAACAACTGGAATAATAATATCTACAATATATTATCATATATAAAGTCTGAAATGTGAAGTCGGACATTTCCACATTTGTGTTTCTGTATTTGTGTCTGTAAAACTACAAATAACATTAATAGAAATGTCCATATATCTTCCCTGCTGCCACTGTAAAAACTGTGATCATTTTAACTTTGTAAATTTGAACAATTTGTTACCACACGTTTACACATATTTTGTTTTCCCATTTTCTTCAATAGTACATATGTTTTGTTTAAATGTTTAAACCGTGTGATTCATTAATGTTTTATACTGGATTTCTGAGAAACATTATTGGATTGTCATCTGAATTATCTGAAATTCACTAATATCATAGCAGGACCTTCTGCTCCTACAGGTGAGATAAATATCTTTGACTGTATGTTGTTATTTATTGCTATGGCATAATTTAATCATTGTAGGTCGGCAGGAAAAACATTAAGCCCATAGCCTAACTACATTTGTATTTGTTTATTAATACATGTTTGCAAATCTGCATAAAGTTGAGTGTTTTAGAGACATTTTAAGGTAAAAAAGAAAAGTGTTTTGACTGCTGCAGAAATCTGCCGGACGGGTGTTGTCATTTCACTCCCTTCGATGTAAGAAGTGTGTGTGTGTTGATGACTGGATCTGACTGTACATGTCTGTCTGAAGAAAACTGACTGCAGAAAAGTGGAAGATTACTGAGAAAAATAACAGAAAATATAATTTACTAAAATAACTAATTTAGCTTTTAATTCATCTGAACAAGTTATTATTTCAGTAGTTTGTGGTTTGTAATTTGTGTAATATGATGTAGCTGTGATAATAAACAGTATGTTTGTTCAGTGTGTTTTGTTGTGATGTATTTAGTGAATGTCTCTTTACAGATGAAGGTGGTTTAATGTGTCTTCAGTTTCTCAGATCTTCAGCCTATAGTCAGCATTTAAACACAAGCTGTCTATGTAGAGAGTGACGCAAGTCACTAGACTTTGAAACAAAACCAGTGAGTCGTGTGAAATAAATGACCAGTTAAAGACAAGAACAAGAAACACAAGAAAAAGGTAAATATTAAAATAGTTAGTGGCATGATTGTTTTATTTCCAAAGCATCAATACATACAATAAAAACAGAAAAATGTTCCAGTAAAGAACATTATTGAATGACGTTTCAAAGATGTGCTTTTGTTACTGGATGGTGTTTTTCAGGAAGTGAAATTGTCTGAACTAATGCAGTCTTCATGTTCATGTTAGACTTCAGCAGATTCTATGGCTTTTAATGAGGTTTGGCTCAATCTTTGTAAGTTTTCTGATCATCTGTCTTCAGCTTAGTAAATACAAGAACAAAAGTATGAAACCAAAGTATGCAGGAAAGTTTCTTGCATCAATGATGATTCACCCCGCCCCTGTTCCCTTATTGGACCTTCATGCCTTCACTCACGGTCCATCTCTAAACTCTTTCTCAATGCTGACGCTCAGTCTTTTTGCCACTCAGTGGGCGTAACCACAGTCAGTCGGCTGACGGTGACGTCACTCACATACCCTCTATATAAAAGCTGCTCAGTGCGGCTGATTGTCCATCCAAATCCAGCAGCTCCAGCACTTTCATTCTGCTCTCCTCTCTATCACTTATCTGCTTAAGGTATGAAATATCTCTGTTTAATACATATGCATGCTTGATACAAAAACGTGTTTGAATATGATTCTGTTTAAATGCAGTTTGACAGTAATCCATTTTGATGGTTAGTAGGTTTAGTAGGTAACCTATATTGTCAAAACAACTCTTAAGTATCTCATTGTCACAAGAAAGTATTACGAGAAAGTATCTCATCTCATTATTTCAAAAAAGTATCACATAAATTACGAGAAAATATCATTATGAGAAAGTTTCTAATTATCTAATTATTACGAGAAAGTACCATTATTGTGAAAAAGTACACTATATTGCCAAAAGCATTGGGACACCCCTCCAAATCATTGAATTCAGGTGTTCCAATCACTTCCATGGCCACAGGTGTATAAAATCAAGCACTAGGCATGCAGACTGCTTCTACAAACATTTGTGAACGAATGGGTCGCTCTCAGGAGCTCAGTGAATTCAAGCGTGGTACCGTGATAGGTTGCCACCTGTGCCATAAGTCCATTCGTGAAATTTCCTCACTACTAAATATTCCACGGTCAACTGTTAGTGGTGTCATAACAAAGTGGAAGCAATTGGGAACAACAGCAGCTCAGTCATGAAGTGTTAGGCCACGTAAAATCACAGAGCGGGGTCAGCGCATGCTGAGGCTCACAGTGCACAGAAGTCGCCAACTTTCTGCAGAGTCAATAGCTACAGACCTCCAAACTTTGTGTGGCCTTCAGATTAGCTCAAGAACAGTGTGTAGCTTCATGAATGGGTTTCCATGGCCAAGCAGCTGCATCCAAGTCTGATATAACTGATATAACTGATATATTTTTTATTTTGGCAGATCAGCTCCTCCCACAGCAGTTACGTAATCAGTGAAGCTCCTCCCACAATAATCACATCATCAGTGAAGCTCCTCCCACAGCAGTTCTCCAATAAATGCAGGAATATTCCCATCAGAGGAGCATCAGAGCATCAGGAAGAGCTGAAATCTGCAAAGACTGAGTTTATTAAAGAGGACAGTGAGAACATGAGTGATCCAGAAGCCTGCAGAATGAAACACACTGAAGATACTGAAGAACAAAGAGGTTGGTGTTTATTCTTCATTCATTCATGATGCTGAACAACATTCATGTTAGAAAGATTCAAGCACTATTTGTGCACATGGTGTGTGATATTTACTATAAACATAATAATCATGTTTATAGTAATCAATAATAATAATGTTTATCATAATTCACTGTCTTCTGTCCTATGTTCAAGTGCTTCTGGAGAAATAAAAAGCTTTGCGCAAGGGGGAGCGACAGTCAAAACATATGGGAGATTTATTTTGTAATTCTCTCTCTGACAAATGTCTTGAAATACAACATCAGAACAGTGTCTTGAGGTGTGGTAACCGTATTATAAGTGGAATAATTGACGACGGGCCATTGAATTCATAGAAAATAATGCACACCTGAGGTATAACGGCATTACCTCCTCAGGTGTGCATTATTTTCTAAGAATTTAATGGCCCGTTTTCAATTATTCCTTACATAATAATAGGGGTGGGCGCTATACTGGTATGAAAGTGACTACCAGTATAATGTTGTGCCATGATACAGAGTTTGCTATACTGTGGATAGGATACCGTTAAATATTCATTAATTCTAATTTTGCATTTATATTGTTTTGTTTCATTTTGTACTCTTTACAACTTTCAACACTAGTAATGATGACACAGAGTCGAGGCTGAACGTTTAACTTTTTGTCCGCTACCGTGCCCGTGTTACTACACAGGCATTAGTAATCACACACAGAGAGCATTGTGACAGTCCAAATTAACAGAGCACAAACTACCTACACAACAGCAACAAATAAGCGTGCATCTAGACAATAGGGGTGGGAGAAAAAAAATCGATGCATACATGCAACGTGTTACGGAGGGACTGCAACGGGAGGCATGCGGATCCATGTGCAAAGCTTTATTCCAAAACATGGTCAAAACAGGCAAGGGTCTGACAATGGCATACAGGTATATAGAGGGCAAGACAGAAGAGTAATCCACGGAGGAGCGTGGTCGTGCTGTGGCAAACAATATCTAGGAGGGCTAGGCTAAAGAATAATCCAGGGGAAACAGGCAATAGTCCAAGAGAGGTGCAAAGCGAGGGTTTAATTCCTAGTGAAGTTGAGCGTGAAGCTCGAAAAGTTTGGATTCATTACACAGGGATAGAGCTGTGAGAAACGCGTGCTTTGCTTGACGTTACGCTTGCAATTTGTGATCTGTGTGCGACTAGTGCTTACATGTGCTTCTCAATATGATGCAAAATTAATATGAACACAGTCAGTTATGTCTTAAAGTATTAAACAGACAGGACAGAAACTTCTTATATATTTCAAAAGAGATTATACTGGATGCAGTTTATTAGATCTCCCGCTATATCATCATAACGATCATTAACCAAACAACCGTAAAGCTGAGAAAGTGAAAAATCACTCACAGCTCTTCAATCGTAAATATTGTGAAAGCACTCTTTGTTTATTGCTTGTAATGTTTCGTTGTTCCTCTTTATTACCTACTATGCGACTCACTTGCTTTTGTTTTAAGACTTTATATATGTCCCTATATAAAAGTTGTATTAATGTATTTTTTTTAACTTGTAATTATTTAAAAAGTAGGCTACTTTATAATTCCATATGCAATTAACTTGGAATTGGATCGTGACTCCTAGAATCGGATAGTGAGGTGCCTAAAGATTCCATTTCCCACCCCTAAATAAGATATAAGATATATATATTTGCCTGTAATTTAACTAAGGTCTACTAAAATGTGATTCCAATTTTTTTTTTTTCCCTCATATCGCGATATAGTATTAATATCGTCTGGACAGTGGATAATATTGTGATATTAATTTTAGCTCATATCGCACACCCCTACATAATAATAATACAAAAGTTAATCAAGAATTGTTTTGGATTTGGATCATGACTCAGAATCTGATCGGGTTGTGAGGTTCCTAAATCTACTCCTTACTTCTTTACTGCAAATATTTTGTGTTCTTTCTTGAAATTCGCTTGATCTTGTGTTTCTGGTGTCCCACATTCACATGTGTATGAATGGAGCATTATGGAACTGTTGTATATTTGTTTAATGTTGTTATTACATTAGATAAGTGTGTCATTGATCAAATATATTTAATAGTTTTTCAACAAAAGCATGGGATTTGTGTATATAATGTTGAAAGTATAATAAGTGTAAGATCAATGTAACTCACTCATGGAGATTTTCAGGGACATGCATAATTTATAAAAATTCATCAAAATTATGGGAATATTTTAGGGCTCACTTTGTGTGCTTTCACTTCATATTTCCTTCTTTGAATTTTTATGTACTGAAAATTATTTTTTTTTTCCTTTCATTTCAGACCTGATGGAAGAGAGTGAGGAGAGTGAAGAACTGAGTGAAGTGGAGGAGAAACATCATGACAAACCTGGAGAAAAACCTCTGAGTTGCTCAAAGAATAAAAAGACATTTTTAAAGAAAAGAGCCAATAAATCTACAACCTGCACTCAGTGTGGAAAGAGTTTCACATGCAAAAGTCATCTTGATGTTCTCTCCACACTGGAGAGAAGCCGTTCACATGTGATCAATGTGGCAAAACATTTCTTAAGGTATCAGTCCTGAAGACACATCTGACAGTTCATACGAAGGAGAAGCCACATTCATGTTCTATGTGTGAAAAGAGTTTTTCACTTGCCACAAAGTTTACATACACATCAGAAAATACACACTCATGTACAAGCTTATATGTGCTTTGAGTGTGGGAAGACTTTTACTACAGTGAACAGTTTAAAACTGCACCAGAGGATCCACACTGGAGAAAAACCTTACAAGTGTTCACACTGTGACAAGAGATTCAGTCAGTCATCATCTCTGAAAACACATGAGAGGATCCACAGCAGAGAGAAGCCGCACACGTGTGATCAGTGTGGAAAGAGTTTCTCTTTTAAAAGTCAGCTGAAGATACACATGAAGATCCATGCAGTGGAGAAACCACATCACCACAATCTGAGATCACGGTAAGCAGTTCATCTTTATGTGATTGAGAGTTTGGGATCCTCAGCATCAGCATCCTCCATCTCATGATCATTACTGCGCAGAATCGGGTTTCTTCAGGGCGAGAGTGGCCATTTCTGGTATAGTTTGCATACAATTTTCTACAGTGATTTTCTACAGGAATTGGAGATGCGTCGTCCAGCTTTGTTTGCTATCTATGTTTCAGACCAGTAAAAAAAACTGCAGACAGGCTGAATAAAAATGCAAATTCACTCTCTGACAGTAGGTGGCGCTCATGGAAAAGCAGAAATACAGCATTATCTGTCCGTTTCATATGACGTCACTGTATGACTGCACAGACATGTTTGTGACCATCAGGGCAAAGTAATGAAAGTCAATACAAAAACACACAAACAGAGATTTAATTGAGTTTACTTAGGACTGTATTGCATTGGTTCAGGGTAGTTGTGCTCGCACTGGTGTGTCAGTCAGACCACAGGAGGCAGGAATCGGAAGTCCAGCATGAATAATCGGCACAAATGAATGGCACAGTGACAGTCAAACCACAGGGCATTTCTTGGAATTATTAGTGGTATCTGACATGACTAATTAGTGGTATCTGAGGTAGTATGTTGTGTGGTCTGAATCAGTGAATAATAAACAATAATTAGCTAATATCAGACATTTCCATCAGTATTAACAATAAAATGGCATTTATCACAATCACAATCTATTATAAACAACATTCTTCAAGGTAATACCACAAAGCGCTCATAAACGGGATTCTCTTACACAACTTTTGCTGAGTCATTGCACAAACAGATAATGATATGTAGTTATTACAGAGCGAATCTCTACACTATTGAAACATATTGAAAGCATTAATCAGTGATCATTATTATACTGAATTTAAGTGTATGGAATAAATACATATTAAATAAACATCTTAGGCTAGATGCCAAGATAGTTGTCATCACTTCACGGACATACAAACTCATAATGTTTTAATTATTATATAATAATATATATTATATAATAGAAAACACCCATTAAAGGACTTACATTTTGTCATCGACACACAACTTAAACGTATCTACTTCGACCGTGAAAGTCAGGTTCAGTCCATATGCTGGAGAAACCAAGCGGTACCTAGCACGGTCGGCTTATCACTTCAAGAAAGTGACTGACTTAATGTAGTAACAACTGATCTGATTGGTTGTTCCTTCCCAACATCGCAGCCCCCAGATATGTTGAACATATTTGCTACTTTAATAAAAAAGTAATTTAGGACGATCTGAGTCATTGTCATGTTCATCATCTGCAAGGACTGGAAGCAAGATTAGTTTCACAACTGTCCAAGTGAATATTTTATTCTTCCCCTTGGATTTTCACTGCTCTGATATGACCATCTGATCCAGGAAAGGTCTTAACTTAAAAAAAAAAAAGCACAGGAGCACTTCCTCTGTATCTGTCTGTAAGCCAATGGTGATACGAAGGGCATTCTTTACAGAGCGAATCTCTCATTCATAGGCACCCCCAAGTGTGGGACATTTGGTGGTTTGAAAAGAAAAGATATTTTATGCTTGGCCAGATAGAAGCAATGAGCTCCTGGAATGAGAAGGTAGACGCAATGAGCTCCTGGAAATAATGAATTACATATTAACAATAATTAGGATATATAGAAATTTGAACAAATGACAGATGAAAGCATAGGCCTATGAAAACACAAGTGAACTGACTGACATTCACACTGGACTCCAGTATAATTATCCGCTAATACAGCAATGCCTTTCTTCAGAGAATATTTTAACTTTTTTCGTTAACCAGCTTACAGCAAACACTGAACCAAACAATTCAAATATTGAGCAAGCATCTCATTGGCTGCAGAAGCAGCAGCGGCCAATCAGCTTGTGTCCTGTTGGAAACTATGTGATATCTTACAGATTACATGTCAAGCCTGCTCCATCTAGAGTTTCATGACCAAACTAGTGATTTATAACACAAATCATCTTCATGACATTAAAATAGATCATAATCGTGACACAGCAGTTGTCGAGCAGATTTGATGGGATTAAAATGACTATTGAGCTCATCAAGATCTTGACTTTGAGCTTCACTTTTCATTTCACGTTTGTCTCTCATTTGAAATCTCACATGATTTAATGTTTCTTTTAGATCTGATTGACGTGAACAAGAAAGGAAAAACAGAAGCTAAAAAATCTGTCAAAAAAACATTTCACATGTAATTCAAGGCTGAAGATTCACATGAGGATCCACAGCGGAGAGAATCCTTACACCTGTGATAAATGCAGGAAGAGTTTCTCCGTTCTGAAATCACATCTGTCTTCTCATTCTGAAGAAGAGCACCAGAAAACTCACACTGATAAAAAAAACCTTTCAATCGTTCAGGAGCTGAAGAAGAGACAAGAACACTTTTAACAGAGACATGATCCTGAAATAGTTTTAACTCGTTCTTCATTGTTTTTCTGAGACCTCGTTTGTTTTCACTTTTACTTAATTTTTGTACTTCAAATAATAATTGATTAAACTCGTTACTCATTTTAACAACAGCTTATTGTTATTGTTCTCATTGTATTTTCTGTTGATGCTTCTTGCATCAGGAATAATTTTATAATTATCAGTTCTGAAAGCCAAGTATTGTGTTTGCTTTTGGGGCTTCCCCGCAAAGTCAAGTCACCTTTATTTATATAGTGCTTTTTACAATGCAGATTGTGTTAAAGCAGCTTTACAGTGATAGAGGGAAAATAATTTGGCTGCACAGCAGCTCTAGAAGAAAATGGGCTCATTATCTAGTTTAAGTAAGTTCACCCACTCTAGGAAGAGTCCTGGTGGTTCCAAACTTATTCCATTTACGGATGATGGAGGTCAGTGTGCTCACTGGGACCTTCAATGCTGCAGAAATGATTCTGTACCCTTCCCCAGATCTGTACCTCGATACAATCCTGTCTCGCAGGTCTACAGACAATTCCTTGACTTCATGGCTTGGTTTGTGCTCTGACATGCACTGCTAACTGTGGGACCTTATATAGACAGGTGTGTGCCTTTCCAAATCATGTCCAATCAACTGAATTTACCACAGGTGGACTCCAATCACGTTATAGAAATATCAAAGCCACTGGAAGGTAAGCCTGCAATGTTTAGCCAAAAAATTGTAACGGCTAAAGCTAACGCTCCGCCCCCGGCGGTACACAGGGAAGGAGACCAGAGGGCATTTATTGAATGGAAGTCAATGGATGAGAGGCTTCACTATGCTGATTAAACAGCTTTTTTGGGAAATCGCTAATCATTGAATTAATCTTCAGCATGTTTTACACTAAACAATACTTTCTTTGGGAACTATATGTAGATTTCAGCTTGATAAAAGTGTATTTTTTTAAGAGAAGGCAGACTAGGGAATGTTGCGACTGATGTCACTGCCATCACACGATAGGCTGAGAGGTGAGCAGGTGATTAAGTTAGCCGTTACAGGTCTTGCAATAGACTTGTGTTTCTCATTTCTGTATTCAGTGTGTGAAGCTGGTTAGATCAGAAAGCATCAGTTTCTGTGTTTGATGTGAGATCATGTGAGTTTGGTCAGTGTTATATAGGGTGCCTGATCTAACGGGTAACAGCAGTGAGGAGGAGCATGAGAAAGTGAAAGTAAAACTAAACTCAACAGCTCGGGGTTTTCCTGAACCACGTGGCATATAAATAGTTTGATTTATTAATGTTTACTGTATTTGTTTTCTAAAAATCTTTATATTGAACACGTAAACTGTCTGGATTCACTAAAGATGGCAGAGGGACCTTCATCTCCTACAGGTAAGAATATCTTCATGAACAGCGACTGTAAATTATGTCATTCTGTATTTGAACAAATATTGTTGTAGCTAAACAGATTTTTCTCTCTGATATGATAGAGTTGTTATCTGCGTGTTTCTTAGATTTTTCGGGACAAGTTTCTGTTGTCAGTCAGGAACATTTTTAGAATGGCAGGCTATAGCTGGGAAATGTGTTATTCATTCTAATAAGGAAAATGGGGACAAATATATAAAACTTTGCTTTTTTCAATGAAAACATTGAGACAAACTGTTGTATGATTTATTTATGTTTTGCACTTCAAATGATGTAGAAAAAAAATCCAGAACTGATTTTATGTTTATCTGCAAACTACAAAAAAAGAAGGCAAATGAAAATGCTTCATTTTCCCCAACTGGGGGGCATGACATCCTTTCTGACCACATCTATAAACCCCACAATCAAGACTCATTGGCACATTTTACAACAGAAGCACTGGTAAACCGGTCAGGCTGAAGGAAAAGCACATTTATCACATTCACGGTACACAAGTATAGTTATTCCTCCCGTCTCATTTACCCATCACCGTGTTCCCTTAGGGCTTCTGTAAGGATCAATTCAAGTTTTTACATTTTACTTCTATGTGTATTGTTTCGTCCCCTGTCGTTATGAAGGGATATGGCGGAGAATAACATTAAATGTCGGGGTCTGACTTCGGTCCGATGCCAGAGCAAGCACATGAAACCAAAGCCTAAAGGCAAAAAACAACAAGTGTTTATTTACAATGATACAGTGAGAAAACTCATACACCAAAAGAAAACAAAATACTTGTGTGGTATCGGAAATTCCGTACTTCCCACATCTGAAGTCGTGATACGAGCTCATCACATTCACATTTTGACCTGAGAGGGTGTTCATGTCTGATTTTTTAAAACTAGGAAACTATTAGCCTATGTACGATTCCAAGAGCACATGAAGGCTGACAGTTATCTTTCCCTGAACGAGTGAGGATCAGTAGGGAACAGCCATGAGTCGCACTGGATTGACATCAACTCCCCTCTTCCATTGATGACGTCATCGCCTCCAAATATGATTGACAGGGATCAGAACCAATGGCGCAGAGCTAAGAAAGTGAGAGTAAAAGTGAACAAGAAAAGGAGCAAACAAACAGCAACACAAAACGACATCAGCCGTAACAATATTGTGTAGATAGTACCTGCCACCTTTCTTGTTTATGTAACATTTCACTTGTAAAAATCAGTATAAAGAATATACAAATCAAATTTATTATGAAACAAAAGGGGAAAATCTATTGTGTACATATTTTAGTCCTATTCAGTGTAGGTGCTTCTTGGCTTGTTTATTGTCATTAAACTGAGCATCTCTTGTCTCTGTCCAGCAATAGTCTGTATGATGCAATACTACTTCTGATTGCATCATTCATTGTTTTGGCTAAAAATCAGGTACTGTCAAAACCCAGTCATAGATTTATTGATAGATCCAGTCACATTTGTATTTCAGTCATTTCCGTTTTAAATAGAGATCTCTTCCCTTTATTACTCACATCCTCAGCCAATCCCAAGTCAAGGGTTGAATACTGACCAATAAATCTTGTAAACTACAGTCAATCATCAGTTTTGGTTCTCAGTGACCCAGAGTTAGTAAAGTTGGACTATATTTATTTCAGAAGCATTTTGGCTGTAGTCCAGTGTTATCAAACATATTATGTCACACTAATGGTGTAGTGTGTAGTAATGGTGTAGTAGAGTTTTTTGAAGGATTACAGTAGTGTTCATTGCAGTGGAAATAAAATCCACACACACCTCCTTTAAGACTCATTTACACACTTAGCAAAACAATATAAATGTTTGTGACACATAGGCGTTTGTTCTCTCCTTACGCTTGACCTGCAATGAGAAGAATAACAACCTGACCTGATGTCTTATTTCATATTTTTATTTCAGAGATGTCAGAGATCAGCTCTAGTCCAGATGATCCAGTGATCCGGGTTCTTCTGATAGGCAGAAAGTCTTCTGGGAAAAGCTCATCAGGAAACACTATATTGGGAGAAACAAGGTTTAAAGAGCATGTGTCTGAAGTGTGTGATGGTAAAACACAGATTGGAGAGAAGCAGGTGTGTGTGACTATTTCTCCAGATCTGAATAAAGAGAAGCTGGAGATGCTGAAAGAGCAGCTGGTCTCTGGATGTTCAGCAGGTCTCAGTTCAGTTCTGCTCACCGTTCCTCTAGAGGAACCTGTGGGAAATGAGGAAGAGATCCTGTATTATATTAAAGATGTATTTGGTCCTGAAGTTCAGAAGTACATCATGATTCTGTTCACACATGGAGATGAGCTGGAGGATCTGGAACAGACCACTGATGAACATCTAAAACAGAAAGATCGTGCTGATCTCCAGCGACTGTTGACTGAATGTGGAGGAAGATTTTACTGTTTCAATATCCAGAGTAAATCAGATGGTCAGATACAAGGACTACTGCAGAAGATTGAAGGAATAATGATGGAGAACGGAGGGAAATTTATCATGAAACGAATGAAGAGGAGCAACAGCAAAGTCAATATTGTCAATTGTAAGTTGTTTTTTGTTGTAAATGACTTTAATAATACAAACTTATGGCAGATACATTTACATTTAATCATTTAGCAGACGCTTTTATCCAAAGTGACTTACAAATGAGGAGAGCAATAGAAGAAATCAAACAACAGTAGGGCAACAATATGCAAGTGCTGTGACCAGTCCCAGTTTGTCCAGCACAGTACATCTAGCAAGTTTTTTTTAATAGATATATAGAATAGTAAGTGTCAGTATTAATGAGTCAAGTGTTGGTGAAAAAGATGCGTCTTCAGTTTCTTGAAAATGGCTAAAGTGTCAGCAGCTTGAGTTGAGTTAGGCAGGTGATTCCACCACAGTCCAGGTAAAATCACAAGCATGTCACACTAATTTTCAATGAAGAATCATAGAGATTTATTTGATATTTCTAATGTAGTTTCAGAAGAGTCTCCAGCTGAAGATCCAGATTCATCAGGTTCCTGAGAGGAAAGATCAGATCAGGCTGGTTCTGCTGGGAAAACAGGATCTGGAATAAGAGCCACTGGAAACACCTCGGCAGAAACGTGATGCCGATCATGACAAACAAATGCCTAATTAAACACTTCAAAATACTGGAATAAACTAAACTCATCTGAACTGAAGTATCTGTTTGAAGAGAAAAACATAAACTGTTTATTTTCTGAGTATTGAGAATCACAAACTCTTTGATGACCCATCAAGACAAAAGCCCAGCTATAAAGTAAAAACTGTTAAATAAATGCTGTTACATACTATTAATCCAACATCAGATTTAAGACAGGCATTTTTTCATTACCATGACAGTCTTTGTTTAATGTTCTGTGGTTCAAGTAAAATATTATTAATGTGTTTTTAAAAACCCAAAACCAGCTGGAAACATTTCTTGCTTCTTTATAGTTGCAAATGAAATGAAATAAAAAAAAAAAAAAACAAAGTAAAAAATGTTGTTTTTTTTGTTTGTTTTTTTAACCCAACCGTTAGGTTAAACATATTTGGTCACAGTGTTGAGTTATTTTCTAAAAATGTTATGTCATTTTTTAACATTGTTGGGTTATTATTAGTAATAAACCAACTGTTGGGTTAAATACAGTTTCTGCAGTGACGGTTCAAAATTTAAAGTCCCAGTGACAGTCAACGGAAAGATGTACTATTACCTTATGGAGGTGATAAACTATGCCTAGTCTGAAATAACTATCTAGCATTACGCTTGTTTTACGGTATTCGTGATAGTCTTTCAGATATTTTTTTTCAGCTGTAGCTTTTTTCCTACAGGTGCAACTACATTTAGTTAAAGATTGCACTACAGAGCACTCCAAATTTGGAACGAAAGAGCGCTACTCATTTAAACCGTACCGCACAGACCGTTTACCAGCTTGCAGCTCAGACATCGTTCACATGACACCACAACAGTGCTGTGAGATCCAGTGTGTTTGAATTAGCTGAAATCTCTGTTGGAAGATGAAAGTGTGCAGATATTATCAACAGCACTGACGTGGAAAACAGGAGAAACATTGTGCAACCAATTAATGATTAGTTCACAATTAGTTAACAACAGTTCCCATAGGGAACTATACTCTCATATACTCTCACAGGCGCAATGATATTACGCAGCGTCTCTCACAAATGTCTCCATGATTGCAAGGCACTCCCTGTGCAAGCAGGGGGTCACAGGCGCTGTGTAATATCATTGCGCCTGCTGCACTCATGGTACGGCAGCAAAGTTCCTTGATTATTACGCCAGAATGAGAGTATAGTTCCTAGCCATATCGGCCTAGAAAATCATAACTTTTCATTTTCCTTCGGTCTTAGTACACGATGTAACTACAGAAGAGTCAAGATTTAAATAGGAAAAATATTGAAACTCTTTGGTCATTTTTGAGCGAGATGCTAACGGTCTAATCAGATTCAATGAACTATGCTAAGCTATGCTAAAAGTGGTTTTCCCGCCATTATCTATCACCATGGACACTAACATGATCATTCACAGCTGTATGTCATTTTAGTTAATCATCTGAGTATTTAAGTTCCTGTCTTCCCTATGTTCATTGTCCGGTCTCGTATATCCTGTGTTGTGTTGCGTTCCTGCCTGTACCTGTTGGATTTCCTAAGTAAAGACTTATTTGAATCTAATCTCCTTTGTTGTGTGTTCCTGCATGAGCAATGTGTTACAATTACATGGCCAGTGAATACATTGGAAATCTTTCTTTGTACTTTTGTCCATTAAATAAAAGTTAAAGAGAATTAACAAATCACTGGTTTTTCACAAAACATCCCAACTTTTTCTGATTTGGTGGTGTAGTTTTAAAGCAGCTTTACAGAAAATGCACACATTAAAATTAAGAGTAATCTGTTATCAGAAATGATTGTGAGAAAGTAATGTACATATGGCATAAATGTACAATTCTAAGATAACACAAATCATAAAGTTTGCTGATGTATTCATTTAAGCAGAAACAATGAGCAAGTTACAGTGATTACATGCTGCAATCATATGATTAAAATATATGGAAAAATTGATAGTTTTGTTGATTTGGAGTTGGAGTCATCTGAAGTCGTTGCAGGTGTTGGATCATCTGAAATCTTCGTAAGAGTTTGGATCCAAACTGGATCTGCCGTAATCTCTAGTTACCTCGGTCCAAGCAGTGTTTTGTGCTCAGATAAGATATGAGAAAGGGCATAGGGCTCAGACGACAATTATGATTATGAATCGCCTTTATTCAATAAGATACCTATGAGTGGTTACCAAATATTTTTAATCATCCACCAAATTATAATTCCTATCTTATTACAGGCTTGTGAGTAAAAAAAAAAAAAAGAAAAAGTCTTGTCCATAAAATGTAATGGTAACACTTTACAGTAAGGTTCATAAGTTAATATTATTTAACAACATTAGTTAACATGAACTAATAATGAACTGCACGTCTACAGCATTTATTATGTTGGCTTGGCACAAGCCAACATATTGATATTCTACTTAAACATCCTAGAGCTTTAATCTACAAGCACCAAACTCGCCACAGACATGGGTCCTGGTCTCTAGTTAGTTGCTATATCTTTTTAGACTGATCAGATGTAGTTTTTTTAATATTAATTTTTTAACAATATGGGACAGTGGGACAGCCCAAAGTGTGGGCTGACTGTGGGCTGGCCCACACTAAGCAGAGTGGGCCCCTGTTGGGGCCATTTGTGGGCCCACAGCATCCCCACACTGTGGGCAAAGTGTGGGTATACTGTGGGTACACTGGGAAAAGAGTGGGTATACTGTGAACAATGCACAGATGTGTAAGAACATACCTTTGGCTTTAACAAACAACAATATTAGTTTGGTTCTACTTTGCATTTGCCACAACACACACAAAAGAAGTTCACATGTTGAAAGAATAAATTAAAAGTCATACGTTTCAAATAATTTCATTTATTCACATTCATGTAAAAAAAATAAAAATAAATAAATATATATATATATATATATATATATATATATACACATTACCATTCAAAAGTTCAGTAATATTTTTCAAATGCTTTTGAAAGAAGTTCTTTCTGCTCATCAAGGCTGCATTTATTTGATTAAAAAAAAAAAAAAAAAAAAAAAAAAAACATTAAAAAGAGTAATATTCTGAAATAATATTAACTTAAAATAACTGCAGGGCTCGACATTAATGCTTGTCCAGGACAAGTGGATTTTTTGAAGGGGCAAGTGAAAGAGAATTGTATTTGCCCAACTGGACAAGCAGCCTGATAAAAACGCCAAAAGCAAAAAATAACTAGGGAATCACCAAAAACATGAATTTAGTGTAAATGGCTACTGATAGTGAATAATAATATAATATATAATGTACTGACGGTAACAAGGTTGCGCTGTTGAGACTCGCACAGCCTCTCGAGGAAAAATCACAACAAATGTGCCCAGCTCACTCAAAGAAACTCGGTTTTAGGGTTAGTTCACCCCAAAATTAAAATTCTGTTATTAATTACTCACCCTCATGTCGTTCCACACCCGTAAGACCTTTGTTTATCTTCAGAACACAAGTTAAGATATTTTTGATAAAATCCAATGGCTCGTGAGGCCTGCACTGAGAACAAGTTAACTTAGACTTTCAAATGCCCAGAAAGGTAACTGTTACTAAAAACATATTTAAAACAGTTCATGTGACTACAATGGTTCAACCTTAATGTTATGAAGCAACGAGAATACTTTTCGTGCACCAAAAAGACTAAATAATGAGAATGTATCATACGATCTCAAACTGCCAAAGTTACGTGATTTCAGTAAACAAGGCTTCATTGCATCATGTGTTTTAAGATTTCAATGGTACAAGTGACTTTGGCAGTTTGATACACGCTCTGTCTGAACGAATGATTCGAAACAAAAGATTCATAAAGCTTCGAAGCTTCATGAAGCAGTGTTTAGTTCAGTGACGAGTGCTAGATAATGTTGTATAAAGTCGTTATATTGTTTTTTTGGCGCACAAGTATTCTCGTTGCTTCATAACATTAAGGTTGAACCATTGTAGTCACATGAACTGTTTTAAGCATGTTTTTAGTAACAGTTACCTTTCTGGGCATTTGAAAGTCTAAATTAACTTACTCTCTATGCAGGCCTCACGAGCCATTGGATTTTATCAAAAATATCTTAATTTGTGTTCTGAAGATGAATGAAGGTCTTACGGGTGTGGAACGACATGAGGATGAATAATAAATGACAGAATTTTCATTTTTGGGTGAACTAACATGACCAAGAGTCCTGAATACCATCACAATTGAAAATGTGACACTGATTTCATTTCAATGTTTGAATTAATGACTTAATGACATTAAGACCTACTGGCAGTTTAGTTTCATGTTTAAAAGTATCATTCTTTCCGACATTTTTTTATTATCTAATCTCACAACATTTTTAAATGCAGTTGTAATTTTTCAGTGTAAATTATTTAATTTGACTGGTAACAGTCCTATAGTGTCTTATTACACTAATTTAATTTATTTATCAAATTTAAGAATTTAAAATGAAAGATTAAGCATTTATTTAATAATGGGGAAAATGCCCTTTATAAATGTAAAAATATCATAAATATGCAGGTTTATACATGTCACGGCCAGCCTTAACACTGATGCTGCAGGATAAATTATATTTACAACAATTTTCCTGTGATGTTAAAACTTAATTTTCAGCAGCCTGCGTCCAGTTGTCAGTGTCACATGATCATTCAGAAATCATTCATTTGTGGATGGAGATGAGTGATTTCTGCTCAAGAAACATTTCTTATAATCAGTGTTGAAAATAATTGTGCATATTTTTGTGTAAATCGGGAAAAAAAAATTTTTTTAGGATTCTTTGAACAGAACTTTCAAAAGAGCAGCATTTATTTGAAATAGATTTTTTCATGTAACCATGTAAAAGTCTTTACTGTCACTTTTGATCAATTTCATGCATCCTTGCTGAATACTTTTTTTTTTTTTTTTTTCAAAACAAAAAAAAAACTTATGTTTTATAAAACAGAAAAATCACCAATTATAACCACATCACAGATGATTGAATCCTCTAATAAAATAAATCAATCAATCCCCTCGGGTACCAGTAGATCTTTGCCTGATTTCCAGTCTTCTGGTTCTTCTGCTCCTTCCACCATCCCGTTCTCTTGCATTATGGAGCCATGATTTAACAGGAGTTTCCACTTCGGAAGCTGTGGCCTGGCCGCTTTTTGTGCGCTTTTTTATCTAAAGTGAGGAAAAAAACATCCACTTAGATTATTCTACATGTTTAAGAGGTGTGTTATGAGCATGTCACGTTGTGAGAGGCGAATCACGACTACTTCAGAGTGTAAAAGGTCCAGCCCAGCACAAAAGGAGCTACCAGTGACGTAGGTGTACGCTGAAATGTCGAACGCACACTATATGTATATTCTATATGTATCTATACTGAAATATCAGAAAGGATACCACTCCTTTCTGCAGTATCGATACACCGATACCAGCTGCGTGTTCTTGCTCTCCTCTCTGACAGCGAGTTGAAACGCACGCGCCGCCTCCTCTCATTCAATCGTCTCATGATCTAAGGTTTAATAGTGTTGGTGTGACCGGGCCTGAACTTCGGCGCGGGATTGCGCATAATTCTATTCATTCCTGCAGATTTCGCGCTCACACGAAGCGCAGACACATAATAAAGCCGCCTTTGACATACAAGCGCCAAAATAATTCAATTCAATTCAATTCACATTTATTTGTATAGCGCTTTTCACAATACATTCGTTTCAAAGCAGCTTTACAGAGAATACATGTCAACATTACAATTTGGAGAATGCAGTTAGCTAATAATGTAATAATTTAGGCAATTAATTTACAATCACTGTTAGCAATTTAATTGAAGGTAGAAGCAAAGAGCTCCTGGAAAAATGAATTACATATTAATAATAATTAGGATATATAGAAATTTGGGAATGTGCGTGTTGATCCAGATGTTGCATCTTCTGAAGTCATCGCAGGAGTTGGCGCCGTCTCTTCCAAAGTTTTAGTCATCTGAGGTCTTCTTAAGAGGCTGGATCCAAACTGAAACTGATGTACTCTCTAGTCAGTACGCCCGTCCCGAGGTAAAACAGAAAAGCAAATGGAGAATTATTAGCATAGCTGCTGTTCATAACATTAAGCAAAGATAGTCATGTGCAATTGATCTGATATGAGATGGATTATGTGAATGCTTGGCTGAAGAGATGTGTCTTTAATCTAGATTTAAACTGGGTGAGCGAGTCTGAGCCCCGAACATTATCAGGAAGGCTATTCCAGAGTTTAGGAGCCAAATGTGAAAACGCTCTCCCTCCTTTAGAGGACTTAGCTATCCTAGGTACAACCAGAAGTCCAGAGTTTTGTGATCTTAAAGAGCGTGAAGGATTGTAGGGCGATAGAAGATCGGTTAAGTACACATGAGCTAAACCATTTAGAGCCTTATAGGTCATTAGCAGTACTTTATAATCGATACGGAACTTAATAGGTAACCAGTGAAGAGATGATAAAATTGGTGTTATATGATCATATTTTCTTGACCTGGTAAGAACTCTAGCAGCTGCATTTTGTACCAATTGTAGCTTGTTTATTGAGGAAGCAGGACAACCAGCTAGTAATGCATTACAGTAATCTAGTCTAGACGTCATGAAAGCATGAACTAACTTTTCTGCATCAGAAACAGATAACATATTCCGTATCTTAGCAATGTTTCTGAGGTGGAAGAAGGCTGTTTTTGTAACATATGAAATATGATTTTCAAAGGACAAGTTGCTGTCTAATATAACACCCAGGTCTTTAACTGTCGAGGATGGAGTAACAGTACATCCTTCTAAATGCAGATTGTAGTCTGAGAGATTCTGTGTACAGGTTTTTGGCCCAATAAGTTATTTTGGTCAAAATAAGCTCTTTTTCGCGGATTATTAATGGTCAAATACACTCAGAAAGAATGTCACAATGCCCATCATGGTGAGTATTAACGTAAAACAGTTCAGGAAGAATGTGTCTGTCAAATCTTAAAGGGACAGTAGCCGAATAAACATGCCGCTCTCTATGTTATTAATGTTAATCAAACAACAAAAGAATAAAAAAAAAAAAAATAAAAAAAATAAAAATAAAAAAATCACTTACTGCTCTTGACTGATTAACTTCTGTCACTTTAACTGATTAATCTGTATTTAATTTTTACAATGAAGATTATCCAATGTTATTTGATTACGTTGTTTCTTTATTCAGTTTCTTACCTGATCACTACTGTTAGACCTACCTGAAAAAAAGAAAGCAGTCTATTTAATTTCTATCTTTATTCTATTGTATTTATTTGTGCTATTGTTAGTAATTTGTTCATTTTTTCTTATTACTGTTAACTTGTTTTTTTAAAATTCAATTTACCATTTGAAATCAAGCAGGCCAAGTAAAAAATTATTATTGCTTCATGGAAGCTATTCAAAACATCATTCAATGTAAATTGTGATAATCATAATTAATAATCGCAATTACAATTTTAAGGGAATAATCGACAATTATGATTTTTGTCATAATCGTGCAGCCCTATTCCAGGTGTTGTTTATTAATATTAAAAACAATTTTAGACTGTTGTTGAGAGAGAAAGATACAGAGAGTGAACAAATTGAGGACATGATTTACTAAAATTGTCAACACAATGTAAAGAAAAAAATTGTTTCCTACTCACCCTCGTGTCATTCCAAACCTGCATGATTTCTTCTGTGGAAGATGATATTTTGAAAACTGACCATGTTTTTGTCAATACAATAAAAAGTCAATGGGATCCAATGCATTGTATGGACAAAACAGATGAAACATTCTTTAAAATATCTTCTTTTGCATTCCACAGAAAAAAGTAAGTAATACAAGTTTGGAACATCATGAAGAACTATACCTTTAATGTCTTTAGTAAGAAATCATTGATGACTTTAACTTGCAGCATGAATATGTAATTTTTATTAAAATAAATGCAAATACTGAGAATGTGTCTGACAATCAAAAATGTACGGTGGCCGAGAGAGCTCAACGCGCTGCAAATGAAGAAAACACATGCAAATAGAAAAAACACCAGCAAATAAAGAAAACATCTTCATCAGTTTGACAACACATGCGCTGCAACCTCCACAACACTTACAAATAGACAAACGCGCTGCAACCTCCACAACACTTACAAAAAGACAAACGCGCTGCAACCTCCACAACACTTACAAAAAGACAAACGCGCTGCAACCTCCACAACACTTACAAAAAGACAAACGCGCTGCAACCTCCACAACACTTACAAATAGACAAACGCGCTGCAAAAGCCACAACACTTACAAATAGACAAACGCGCTGCAACCTCCACAACACTTACAAATTGACAAACGCGCTGCAACCTCCACAACACTTACAAAAAGACAAACGCGCTGCAACCTCCACAACACTTACAAAAAGACAAACGCGCTGCAACCTCCACAACACTTACAAAAAGACAAACGCGCTGCAACCTCCACAACACTTACAAATTGACAAACGCGCTGCAACCTCCACAACACTTACAAATAGACAAACGCGCTGCAACCTCCACAACACTTACAAATTGACAAACGCGCTGCAACCTCCACAACACTTACAAATAGACAAACGCGCTGCAACCTCCACAACACTTACAAAAAGACAAACGCGCTGCAACCTCCACAACACTTACAAATAGACAAACGCGCTGCAACCTCCACAACACTTACAAATAGACAAACGCGCTGCAAAAGCCACAACACTTACAAATAGACAAACGCGCTGCAACCTCCACAACACTTACAAATAGACAAACGCGCTGCAACCTCCACAACACTTACAAATAGACAAACGCGCTGCAAAAGCCACAACACTTACAAAAAGACAAACGCGCTGCAACCTCCACAACACTTACAAAAAGACAAACGCGCTGCAACCTCCACAACACTTACAAATAGACAAACGCGCTGCAACCTCCACAACACTTACAAAAAGACAAACGCGCTGCAAACTCCACAACACTTACAAATAGACAAACGCGCTGCAACCTCCACAACACTTACAAATAGACAAACGCGCTGCAAAAGCCACAACACTTACAAAAAGACAAACGCGCTGCAACCTCCACAACACTTACAAATAGACAAACGCGCTGCAAAAGCCACAACACTTACAAAAAGACAAACGCGCTGCAACCTCCACAACACTTACAAAAAGACAAACGCGCTGCAACCTCCACAACACTTACAAAAAGACAAACGCGCTGCAACCTCCACAACACTTACAAATTGACAAACGCGCTGCAACCTCCACAACACTTACAAAAAGACAAACGCGCTGCAACCTCCACAACACTTACAAATAGACAAACGCGCTGCAAAAGCCACAACACTTACAAATAGACAAACGCGCTGCAACCTCCACAACACTTACAAAAAGACAAACGCGCTGCAACCTCCACAACACTTACAAATAGACAAACGCGCTGCAAAAGCCACAACACTTACAAAAAGACAAACGCGCTGCAACCTCCACAACACTTACAAATAGACAAACGCGCTGCAACCTCCACAACACTTACAAATAGACAAACGCGCTGCAACCTCCACAACACTTACAAAAAGACAAACGCGCTGCAACCTCCACAACACTTACAAAAAGACAAACGCGCTGCAACCTCCACAACACTTACAAAAAGACAAACGCGCTGCAACCTCCACAACACTTACAAATTGACAAACGCGCTGCAACCTCCACAACACTTACAAATAGACAAACGCGCTGCAAAAGCCACAACACTTACAAATAGACAAACGCGCTGCAAAAGCCACAACACTTACAAAAAGACAAACGCGCTGCAAAAGCCACAACACTTACAAATAGACAAACGCGCTGCAACCTCCACAACACTTACAAAAAGACAAACGCGCTGCAACCTCCACAACACTTACAAATTGACAAACGCGCTGCAACCTCCACAACACTTACAAAAAGACAAACGCGCTGCAACCTCCACAACACTTACAAAAAGACAAACGCGCTGCAACCTCCACAACACTTACAAATAGACAAACGCGCTGCAACCTCCACAACACTTACAAAAAGACAAACGCGCTGCAACCTCCACAACACTTACAAATTGACAAACGCGCTGCAACCTCCACAACACTTACAAAAAGACAAACGCGCTGCAACCTCCACAACACTTACAAATAGACAAACGCGCTGCAACCTCCACAACACTTACAAAAAGACAAACGCGCTGCAAAAGCCACAACACTTACAAATAGACAAACGCGCTGCAACCTCCACAACACTTACAAAAAGACAAACGCGCTGCAACCTCCACAACACTTACAAATAGACAAACGCGCTGCAACCTCCACAACACTTACAAAAAGACAAACGCGCTGCAAAAGCCACAACACTTACAAATTGACAAACGCGCTGCAACCTCCACAACACTTACAAAAAGACAAACGCGCTGCAACCTCCACAACACTTACAAATTGACAAACGCGCTGCAACCTCCACAACACTTACAAATAGACAAACGCGCTGCAACCTCCACAACACTTACAAAAAGACAAACGCGCTGCAACCTCCACAACACTTACAAATAGACAAACGCGCTGCAACCTCCACAACACTTACAAAAAGACAAACGCGCTGCAACCTCCACAACACTTACAAAAAGACAAACGCGCTGCAAAAGCCACAACACTTACAAATAGACAAACGCGCTGCAACCTCCACAACACTTACAAAAAGACAAACGCGCTGCAACCTCCACAACACTTACAAATAGACAAACGCGCTGCAACCTCCACAACACTTACAAAAAGACAAACGCGCTGCAAAAGCCACAACACTTACAAATTGACAAACGCGCTGCAACCTCCACAACACTTACAAAAAGACAAACGCGCTGCAACCTCCACAACACTTACAAATTGACAAACGCGCTGCAACCTCCACAACACTTACAAATAGACAAACGCGCTGCAACCTCCACAACACTTACAAAAAGACAAACGCGCTGCAACCTCCACAACACTTACAAATAGACAAACGCGCTGCAACCTCCACAACACTTACAAATAGACAAACGCGCTGCAAAAGCCACAACACTTACAAATAGACAAACGCGCTGCAACCTCCACAACACTTACAAATAGACAAACGCGCTGCAACCTCCACAACACTTACAAATAGACAAACGCGCTGCAAAAGCCACAACACTTACAAAAAGACAAACGCGCTGCAACCTCCACAACACTTACAAAAAGACAAACGCGCTGCAACCTCCACAACACTTACAAATAGACAAACGCGCTGCAACCTCCACAACACTTACAAAAAGACAAACGCGCTGCAAACTCCACAACACTTACAAATAGACAAACGCGCTGCAACCTCCACAACACTTACAAATAGACAAACGCGCTGCAAAAGCCACAACACTTACAAAAAGACAAACGCGCTGCAACCTCCACAACACTTACAAATAGACAAACGCGCTGCAAAAGCCACAACACTTACAAAAAGACAAACGCGCTGCAACCTCCACAACACTTACAAAAAGACAAACGCGCTGCAACCTCCACAACACTTACAAAAAGACAAACGCGCTGCAACCTCCACAACACTTACAAATTGACAAACGCGCTGCAACCTCCACAACACTTACAAAAAGACAAACGCGCTGCAACCTCCACAACACTTACAAATAGACAAACGCGCTGCAAAAGCCACAACACTTACAAATAGACAAACGCGCTGCAACCTCCACAACACTTACAAAAAGACAAACGCGCTGCAACCTCCACAACACTTACAAATAGACAAACGCGCTGCAAAAGCCACAACACTTACAAAAAGACAAACGCGCTGCAACCTCCACAACACTTACAAATAGACAAACGCGCTGCAACCTCCACAACACTTACAAATAGACAAACGCGCTGCAACCTCCACAACACTTACAAAAAGACAAACGCGCTGCAACCTCCACAACACTTACAAAAAGACAAACGCGCTGCAACCTCCACAACACTTACAAAAAGACAAACGCGCTGCAACCTCCACAACACTTACAAAAAGACAAACGCGCTGCAACCTCCACAACACTTACAAATTGACAAACGCGCTGCAACCTCCACAACACTTACAAATAGACAAACGCGCTGCAAAAGCCACAACACTTACAAATAGACAAACGCGCTGCAAAAGCCACAACACTTACAAAAAGACAAACGCGCTGCAAAAGCCACAACACTTACAAATAGACAAACGCGCTGCAACCTCCACAACACTTACAAAAAGACAAACGCGCTGCAACCTCCACAACACTTACAAATTGACAAACGCGCTGCAACCTCCACAACACTTACAAAAAGACAAACGCGCTGCAACCTCCACAACACTTACAAAAAGACAAACGCGCTGCAACCTCCACAACACTTACAAATAGACAAACGCGCTGCAACCTCCACAACACTTACAAAAAGACAAACGCGCTGCAACCTCCACAACACTTACAAATTGACAAACGCGCTGCAACCTCCACAACACTTACAAAAAGACAAACGCGCTGCAACCTCCACAACACTTACAAATAGACAAACGCGCTGCAACCTCCACAACACTTACAAAAAGACAAACGCGCTGCAAAAGCCACAACACTTACAAATAGACAAACGCGCTGCAACCTCCACAACACTTACAAAAAGACAAACGCGCTGCAACCTCCACAACACTTACAAATAGACAAACGCGCTGCAACCTCCACAACACTTACAAAAAGACAAACGCGCTGCAAAAGCCACAACACTTACAAATTGACAAACGCGCTGCAACCTCCACAACACTTACAAAAAGACAAACGCGCTGCAACCTCCACAACACTTACAAATAGACAAACGCGCTGCAACCTCCACAACACTTACAAAAAGACAAACGCGCTGCAAAAGCCCACAACACTTACAAATTGACAAACGCGCTGCAACCTCCACAACACTTACAAAAAGACAAACGCGCTGCAACCTCCACAACACTTACAAAAAGACAAACGCGCTGCAACCTCCACAACACTTACAAATAGACAAACGCGCTGCAACCTCCACAACACTTACAAAAAGACAAACGCGCTGCAACCTCCACAACACTTACAAATAGACAAACGCGCTGCAACCTCCACAACACTTACAAAAAGACAAACGCGCTGCAAAAGCCACAACACTTACAAATAGACAAACGCGCTGCAACCTCCACAACACTTACAAAAAGACAAACGCGCTGCAACCTCCACAACACTTACAAATAGACAAACGCGCTGCAACCTCCACAACACTTACAAAAAGACAAACGCGCTGCAACCTCCACAACACTTACAAATAGACAAACGCGCTGCAACCTCCACAACACTTACAAATAGACAAACGCGCTGCAAAAGCCACAACACTTACAAATAGACAAACGCGCTGCAACCTCCACAACACTTACAAATAGACAAACGCGCTGCAAAAGCCACAACACTTACAAAAAGACAAACGCGCTGCAACCTCCACAACACTTACAAATAGACAAACGCGCTGCAACCTCCACAACACTTACAAATAGACAAACGCGCTGCAACCTCCACAACACTTACAAATAGACAAACGCGCTGCAAAAGCCACAACACTTACAAATAGACAAACGCGCTGCAACCTCCACAACACTTACAAATAGACAAACGCGCTGCAAAAGCCACAACACTTACAAATAGACAAACGCGCTGCAACCTCCACAACACTTACAAATTGACAAACGCGCTGCAACCTCCACAACACTTACAAAAAGACAAACGCGCTGCAAACTCCACAGCACTTACAAATTGACAAACGCGTTGCAAACTCCACAACACTTACAAATAGACAAAAATTATTCACTGCAGAAAGTGAAAGTAAAAACTCAGCGATGAGAGCTCTACTTCAACATGTTCTGATAACTCTATTTAACCTTAATTTATTTCTTAATATTTCTCTTGTGGCCCATAGGTATTGAAAAAAATGAGAAGAGATGTAGGTGTTACAAGTTTTTTTTTTTTTTTTTTTTTTTTAAATGAGGAGTTATCTAATCTAATCAGCGCGTCGGTTATGCGTGAATTATTGCGGGGCAAATTAAATTATTAATTTAATTCTAAAAGAAGCCTAATCATCATCATCATCATCATCATTCAGATCATCGCAAAAGGGCTTGAGATCGCTGGGCCTGGTATGTGCTATTTGCAGCGGGTTTGTCTTTTTGTAAGTGTTGTGGAGTTTTGTAACGGTGGCGACACCCAGCTGTACACTTTTAACCTCAAAAGTATTTTTTTTGTTCGGGCGCCAGACAGTAAAAACTGTCAAATTTTAAATATTTCCCCAGATAGCTCTAAAATCACCAGTTACAATAACCAAAACTCAAATTCTCAAGTTCATTTCATTTAATTATAAAAAGGTAAGGAAAGGTGAAAAAAACAAAAAACAGAATATATATATATATATATATATATATATATGTAATTCACATCAACAGAGTAACAAATTTGCATAGAATGAAGCAACAATTATCATATAAGTCCAGCAGAGAGAAAACAGCTTGAATGCAATGTCAACTCAGTTTCGAATAATTGGTGACTGTCCTGATAAACGGTTCAAGCAAAGACTTTTTTTTTTTTTCCAGTCACTCCCAAACCATACGATATGGCAGTGCAATAAAAGTTCCAAAATGTGTCACCAGATAACAGTGCGTTTCTTTCCACATCCACGTGCCCAAATCTGCATTTTTTCCCACATGTAAAGAAAAGAAAATTAAATCATTAAACAAAATGTAAGGAGCATTTAACAAAAACAAAAAAACGCTTTCAATGTTAAAAATGGATGCATGAATTAAGGTGCATACATTTGATTGCACGCGTTTGTTGGAAAGAGAGAGAGAGAGAGAGTGTGTGTGTGCGTTTGTCTATTTGTAAGTGTTGTGGGCTTTTGCAGCGCGTTTGTCTTTTTGTAAGTGTTGTGGAGGTTGCAGCGCGTTTGTCTATTTGTAAGTGTTGTGGGCTTTTGCAGCGCGTTTGTCTTTTTGTAAGTGTTGTGGAGGTTGCAGCGCGTTTGTCTTTTTGTAAGTGTTGTGGGCTTTTGCAGCGCGTTTGTCTTTTTGTAAGTGTTTTGGAGTTTGCAGCGCGTTTGTCTTTTTGTAAGTGTTGTGGGCTTTTGCAGCGCGTTTGTCTATTTGTAAGTGTTGTGGAGGTTGCAGCGCGTTTGTCTTTTGTAAGTGTTGTGGGCTTTTGCAGCGCGTTTGTCTATTTGTAAGTGTTGTGGGCTTTTGCAGCACGTTTGTGTTTTTGTAAGTGTTGTGGCTTTTGCAGCGCGTTTGTGTTTTTGTAAGTGTTGTGGCTTTTGCAGCGCGTTTGTGTTTTTGTAAGTGTTGTGGCTTTTGCAGCACGTTTGTGTTTTTGTAAGTGTTGTGGCTTTTGCAGCGCGTTTGTGTTTTTGTAAGTGTTGTGGCTTTTGCAGCACGTTTGTGTTTTTGTAAGTGTTGTGGCTTTTGCAGCGCGTTTGTCTTTTTGTAAGTGTTGTGGAGTTTGCAGCGCGTTTGTCTATTTGTAAGTGTTGTGGGCTTTTGCAGCACGTTTGTGTTTTTGTAAGTGTTGTGGCTTTTGCAGCACGTTTGTGTTTTTGTAAGTGTTGTGGAGTTTGCAGCGCGTTTGTCTATTTGTAAGTGTTGTGGGCTTTTGCAGCACGTTTGTGTTTTTGTAAGTGTTGTGGAGGTTGCAGCGCGTTTGTCTATTTGTAAGTGTTGTGGCTTTTGCAGCACGTTTTTATCTTTTTGTAAGTGTTGTGGAGTTTGCAGCGCGTTTGTCTATTTGTAAGTGTTGTGGAGGTTGCAGCGCGTTTGTCTTTTTGTAAGTGTTGTGGAGGTTGCAGCGCGTTTGTCTTTTTGTAAGTGTTGTGGGCTTTTGCAGCACGTTTTTATCTTTTTGTAAGTGTTGTGGAGTTTGCAGCGCGTTTGTCTATTTGTAAGTGTTGTGGAGGTTGCAGCGCGTTTGTCTTTTTGTAAGTGTTGTGGAGGTTGCAGCGCGTTTGTCTTTTTGTAAGTGTTGTGGAGGTTGCAGCGCGTTTGTCTTTTTGTAAGTGTTGTGGAGTTTGCAGCGCGTTTGTCTATTTGTAAGTGTTGTGGAGGTTGCAGCGCGTTTGTCTTTTTGTAAGTGTTGTGGAGTTTGCAGCGCGTTTGTCTATTTGTAAGTGTTGTGGAGGTTGCAGCGCGTTTGTCTTTTTGTAAGTGTTGTGGAGGTTGCAGCGCGTTTGTCTATTTGTAAGTGTTGTGGAGTTTGCAGCACGTTTGTCTTTTTGTAAGTGTTGTGGAGGTTGCAGCGCGTTTGTCTATTTGTAAGTGTTGTGGAGTTTGCAGCGCGTTTGTCTTTTTGTAAGTGTTGTGGAGGTTGCAGCGCGTTTGTCTATTTGTAAGTGTTGTGGAGGTTGCAGCGCGTTTGTCTTTTTGTAAGTGTTGTGGAGGTTGCAGCGCGTTTGTCTTTTTGTAAGTGTTGTGGAGGTTGCAGCGCGTTTGTCTATTTGTAAGTGTTGTGGCTTTTGCAGCGCGTTTGTCTTTTTGTAAGTGTTGTGGGCTTTTGCAGCACGTTTTTATCTTTTTGTAAGTGTTGTGGAGTTTGCAGCACGTTTGTCTATTTGTTGTATTAAATCAAGAAAATGCAATTACCTTGTTTAGATTTTGGAAGTCTGTTGCTACACATTTGGCCAATGTATTAAAAATTAGGCATTGCTTACAATATTATTATTATTTATTTTTGTTTGTTTCTAAGAAATGTATTATACTGTATGGCCAGAGATGTACAGTTATTGTTTGATATGTGTGTGTGGTCCTATGTGTGTGTGCTCAAGGACACAGAGAACTGTGGTTCTACTCCTAGAACCTTATAAGGACATCAGCCATCTTGGATGAGTTTACTGGAGTTCAAGGACACAAAAGCCAGACAGCTTGCACCTGCGAGGCCTTGAGAAGGATCTGGAAACTTTGGGAAAGTTACAACGTACGTCAATCAAGAAGATAACCCAACGTCTGCAATAAACAGGAGTATGAAAGACTGATGAGTTGATTGCCTCTTCGGATACTGATACGTTAGTAGCCCGACGCCTAGAAGCCCAGAGCTGAGGACATGAAACCCCAAGCTGAAGATGGGAAGCCCAGAGCTGACCACACCTTTGACTCAAAAGAGTGATTGTTGTATCTTACACCTTAATGATGAAGTTTTATTTGCCTTTACATTTTTGTTTATTATAAAAAGAAAAGTAACCAATTAAAAGAAATTCAATTGATTACAAAAGCTGCCTACCTTGGCTTGATTTATAGTGTTTTAAGACTTTGAACAAGAACGTACCACAGAGGAGTCTTCTGACCAAATTGTAAGTAATTTTAAATGCTTATAATTTAGGCCAGACTCGACTTACTTTACCTAACCTGAGAATAATAATTAATAAGGTTAAGGTGTTAAGATCAAAATACACACCAAAAAACAGTAGATATCACATAACATTTTCTACAGTGTGCACATACTTCTTGATCTTCATTGTCATGCATTGGCTGTTTTAGTGACAGATGGTTGCTCCATGATCTCTGCATGCTTGATGTGTGGGTGAGTATCTATTTATTTTTTTTCAAAAAAAGCACCATATTACTTTAATGTTTTTAGTCCGATGATGATGAAATGCCAAAAGGGTCAAATAATAAAAGACTGATTAAATAACTCAAATTAGGAAATCCAAAGAATGAGTAAACTCCACAAGTTGTGCAAACATACAGGACCCTGAACATATCAAACTGAGGAACTAAATACACAGAGATCACGAACAGGACTAACAGGTGTGATGATTAAATCTTGTTCAGGTGGGAACTTAGAACAAAAGAGATATGTGACTGAAGAGACAAAGTCTGTGAAAATGACACTAAACACATAACTGTGACAGAATGCTCTCCTTCGAGAAGGTGCAGCCTCGTGACGTAAAATGGCTGAGCAGGTAGTTCTGGAGGTGGATGAAGGATTGGTGAAGGAGGAAGCCCTGGTGGAAGGGACCAGGGTGGTGATGATGGTGGATGAGACCAGGGAGGCAAGAATGGGAGGAGTGGTCAGGTAAATCAGCGAACATGAGGCCGAAGGACTAGCTGAATCTGGATGAGGAGGAAGGAGAGGGAGGCCGGTCAGGATTAGCAACAACAACACAATCTCAATACAGAGTGAAGAAATAGGCTTTATGCTGGGCAGGACCAGCAGTGATGATAGCACAGGAGACGGGCAGGCTGGGGAGCATTACCTTAGTTTCCCAATCAAACAACCAGTCCTCATTGTCTAGATGCACAAAACTCCCACAGGAACAGATGTTAGTAGTGGCCAGATGGTGTTACGAAGGCAGTCTTCCACTCATCCCCCCGGCGGATACGAATGAGGTTATACGCACTCCTCAGGTCCAGCTTGGAGAAGATGCAAGCTCCCCTGAGCTGTTCCAGAGCCGCTGGGACCAGAGGAAGGGGATAACTGAATTTAACAGTCTGGGAGTTCAGATGACGGTAGTCAATGCACGGCCTCAAGCCTCCGTCCTTCTTGGCCACGAAGAAGCAGCTTGAAGTGGCAGGGGAAGTCGATGGACAGATGAATCACTGATTAAGGGCTTCCTTTACGTACACCTCCATGGCCTTTTGCTCCGGGATGGACAAAGGGTAAACTCTACCCTTGGGTAGAGTAGCCCCAGGTAGCAGGTTGATGGCACTTTCCCATGGCCGGTGAGGTGGAAGTTGGGTTGCCAATCGCTTACTGAAGACATCCTGGAACGCCTGGTATTCTGGAGGAATTTCCACTTTCTGATCTTTCCGTTTCTGGACTTTCAATGGAGGTAGAGAGAAGAGGAACACACTTGGAATGGAAGGAGTTAGATTGAAACTTCACAGGTGGCTGCAGGATCGGAGATGAGCAGGATTGGAAACAGTTGTCACCCCATTTCAGGATCTCCCCGGTGTTCCATTGTACTTGAGGTTGATGTTGTGTTAACTAGGGGCGTCCCAGGATGATGTCAGCCGTGGATCCCTCCAGCACCATGAACGTGATCTCCTCTGAATGCAGGCAGCCGATGCGGAGCCGTCTCATTCCATCCACTGGCAGCCGCCAAAGTGCGGAAACGGAGTGCATACATACTCACGGTCTCTTCACCTTGTCGTATTTTGAACAGTTGGTCGTGTACGGACAGGTCAGCTGTGCTTTGTCTGAAAACCTCTCTGAAATGGCTGAAGAAGTTGTTAATAGTGGCTGTTACCGGAGCGTTAGATTCCCAGAGGGGTTGCACCCATTGTAAAGCTCGTCCTGACAGCAGAAAGATGATCAACGCCACCCTGGCACGTTCCGTAGCGAAGAGATGAGACTGTGCTTCTAGATATAGCGAGCATTGGAGTAGAAACCTGCTGCAGTCCTCCGCCGTGCCTGTGAATTTCACTGGTCGGGCCATGGGACTGGCAGAGGCAGCTGAAGAAGTTCTTGCAGCGGGTGCTGGGTGAAGGAGTGCTTGGCAAATGGCGTGCACGAGGTCGGGAGTGACTGCAGGTAACGTGCTCATGGATGGTACAGAGAGGGAGGATCGTACCGCGTTCACCAGAGAGGCAAACGGATCCGGGGTACAATCCTCGCCTGTGTTCATGGTGCTCTGCATTGGGTCTGGTCTTCTGTCAGACACAGACAGGCACAAAAGGGTAAATGTAAAACAGGTTGTTTATTTCGAGACAGAGGCACAAACACAGGAATAACACTGGTAAGTAGTTTGTAGATATGAGCATGTTGATTATAGTCACTTAACTGAACAGTAATAGAGTCCTTTCTCTTTTGCAGATAGTTCGATGAGGGAAGACAAGACTTGACGAAGGAGTGGAGACACGGAGACATCGGAGGAGGTAATGAGTCCGTAAGTACAAACAAGACCAGACACTGAAGTGCGGGAATGAGTGTTCATATAGTGTTGGTGTGATGAGGTGCAGGTGCTGCTGATCAGTATTCGGGTGATTGGGAACGAGTGGGCGGAGCGTGGAGATCCGGTGACGATGTGTGTTGTGTGTTGGTGGTGGGAACTGACTCCATGACAATATCAAGGACAGTATAGAATTTATGTGTAGGTGGTATTGAATTTATTATAGTTACCACATCCAGTACCACTGGTGAAAGCAGTATGATCCGGTCATTTATCTTCCTCAAATCTTGTGTCAGTCGCCAACTTTGTCCATCTGCTTTGAGAATAGGATTAATAGGTGTGTTATATGGCGAATGTGTCTTAATAATAATGCCCCGTTTCAACTAATTTTCAATCACAGGTTCAATGCCCTTGTGGACCTTTATCCCAATATGTTTTCATTTCTTTCCATTTACTGTACAACTCTTTCATATACTCATAATTCCACTCTGGGTGCGTAAATGTGTGTGTGTCTTCAACTTCTGGTTACGTGTGAGAGTGTCAGTGTGTCCAAGGACTACTACTTCTTGTTTTGTCTAGGTAGGTACATGATGTGCATAATGGAAAAATCCCAAGACACAGAGAAAGTCAAAAAGTGAAGCACAAGAAATAAGAAATTATTTAACAAGAGTATGTTGCCTTATGGCAACACCATGCGGTAGAGGGTTGAATAATGATAAGATAAATAAACAAAAGTGAAGAATGTAACTTCTAGAATTGTTGTAAAGTTTCCTAACTATAATATTGTTTAATCTTGTTATTGATTATTGTATTGTTTTGCTATTTTCAATGTTAACTGCTGATATCCATATTTGTTTCTATTTGTTTATAGGTGTATGGGACCTAGATAATAAATCCTCAAAGAAACCTGTGGGCATCTTCATTGCGTCCTGACCAGACGTACCACAGTGATTAATTTACCCGAGCCACATTGGTTCAGTAACAGATGAATGCTCCACACTAATCAGTCTATTTTCAGAAAAACAGATTTTGACAGATTTGACATGAACAACCCACACTTATCTCATTTCTTTAAAAATGGAGAAGCTGAACTACTACTGTGAATGATTACTCAATGTCTTCAGTACATTTAGAAGTGAAGGAGATATGACTGAAAGTCAGTCAAATAAATACATAAAGGTTGATTTCTGTATGTGTGTTTGCACATTTATTTCTATCATATATATATCATAAATAGTTAACTACAAATAAAATCACTTTCTGTTTTGCCATGTGATTTCAAAGAAATCTTGTGTCATGTGATTTCAAGGTGTCCTGGATATATAAATACCAGCAGAGAGCATTCATTTGCAATTTGGACCTCTGGAGGTGGACATAAGATACAGAAATCAACACTCAGGTTTGTCTTATCGCTTTAATTTCAACTGTTATGTATTACACTTTTACTAATTGTAATTATTTTAATTTTTAATTATTTGAATATGTTATTTATCTTCTTGGTTACTCTTTGTGCATACTGACAGGCTTACTGAAAAGACATGACAGACATTTGGCATTCATAGCAAAAGCATCCAGTGGGACTGATGGAAGTCAGTGACAGCTGCCACCCTAAACATGAGCTCACATATTGATGCATGAGCAATTTTCGGGTTTGCGTATGAAGGAGAGTCACTTGTAATCAACCCTGCAGATATTAACTCAGTTGGCACTTCGCAGATCGGCAGATGAGTTGACTGACCATGTATCCGCAAACTGGAGTGGCAGTAAAACTGCAGGAGAGATGGAAGAAGAACATGCTTGTCCAGAGAGTAGGTAAGAACTGAAATCTTCACATATCTAATATAGCCTACTAAAGCACACTGTTCATTTGAGGTGCGTATTCTGTTGGGTGTAACGTTACTGAAAAGAAATTGTGTTCAAATCACGCAGAAACAGAACTTACATTTCTGTGGAGAAATAGCCAAATCAATAAACTATATTTAAGTGTATAACTTTAAATGTTTTTTTGTTTCCTTTTTATTTTTAATTGGTTTAACATTTTGTTTAGCTGAGCAACAAACGTAAAGGTTAGTCGTATAGTGAAGTCACTATACTATGTGCTTATCTTCACCGACTATCTGCACTATTGCTGCCTTCACTTGCTCTCAGAATTATCGTAAATCGTAGGCTTATTTAAATTTATGATTTAATATATATTCAAACTTGCATTAATATATATACAAACTTGCATTAAAAACTATTATTCACTTGCAAACCACAATTTACAAATACACAAACACAGTATGCTTGCACATTTCTGAATGTTTTTACATCCAGTGTTTCTGCGAATTGATTGTCATTGATTATCTGCATTTGCAAATCCTCATGTGTAATGGCTCGGGTTGGTGTGCGTGTATTTTGAGACTGTCCTGTCGAACTCTTTAATCAAATCACATTTGAGCATAACAGTCGACCAGTCATATTGAGCGCATGATTCGAGGAGCACGGGCGTGTCTCTGCAGTGGTATCATGCCATCAGATTGAAAACAGTTTAAAGGGATAGACCGATGTAAGATGACTCGAGGAGCACAGGCGTGTCTCTGCAGTGGTATCATGCCATCAGATTGAAAACAGTTTAAAGGGATAGACCGATGTAAGATGACTCGAGGAGCACGGGCGTGTCTCTGCAGTGGTATTATGTCATCAGATTGTGAACACGGTTCAAAGGGATAGATTGATGTAAGGTATGGCAAGCTGTTTTAGCATTTAAATATGGCAAGCCGTTTTAGCATTTAAACCTTTGTTCTGACTATCTATAAATATATTTAAAGATAGTAACAATTGTATTTTGACGAGTGATAATTATAATTCGACTAGTCAGAATGACAATTAGAGATATCTGCAATTATAATTGCACTAGTAAGAAATCCGATTTGAGATATCTGTAAAATGGAGTTTTGACTAGTCAAAATATATATAAGATATCTGTAATGATGTCATAAATATCTTTAAAAGACTCGTTATTTATCCGCAAAGGTAATTAGAGATCTCTCTAATTCGGTTTCGACTAATCACAATTATATTTTAAAATATCTGAATTGTACTTGCTCCTAGTCGAATCCGCTGTTGCGTGACGTGAAACTACATTTCCTCAGCACCACCCAGAGTTCCTCCCCGACTCCCTAGCTAACCGCTAACAACTTTAGTCTGCTTTTGTTTTCAGAGAGAAAAGATATGAAGTACTTCAGGGATTATTAAACCATGGCGGCAGATGTTCTCGACAAAATAGCAAGAATGTGTCAACAAATTGAAAGGAAATTGTGGTGAGCGTGAACTTCGTGCGATAGATGATTGCTTAAGAAATGCACAGAGAATTTCATATTTGCTACCTCCTGAGATGTATGAAGAATTGAACAGAAATCTGGATGAAATTCGAACAATGCTGTCAACGCATTTGCAGAGTGAGGGAACTACAGCTTTTTCCGTATCTCAAAGTAGCTCAGGTGAGTTTCTGTTTTTTAAAACTATGTTCTTTATATGCAGTAACCACATACACAAGCGAGGCATCTTGGAAAGCTCGTTTTTGTCTTGTTTATGTGTTTGTTTATTGTCTGCTCTCTACTTTGGTCATGACGGTAGCCATGGTAATAAAACTGTAACTTTCCCCTCGGTCTGCATTAAAAGTAGTCTAACCAGTGTACATGCTATGTAACTATTCACTTACAAAATTAATACAGTTATAATACAAATTCAAATCTATATACCTATTGTACATAATACATATAGTTAAAAGTAGGACTGTACAACAAACTGTATGCCTACATAATTTTATTAACATTTTAGAAGAAAATAAGGATTAAAGAAACAATTATTTGAATGGCTACTGAAAAACGCTACTGATAAGGTTCCACACACAGGCCAGTCAGTCCATAAAAATGTATTTGTATGTGACATTCAGATTATCACACATCAGTGTACCTTATTTACGTTTAAAAATAACAGAAACAGACACTCCAACAGGTCAAAGTTTAATTTTCATTTTTCAACTTTGCCTGGTCAAGTTCCATGACTCATAATAAAGAAATTGTATTTCTTCAACATTTGTACTAAAGAAAACAATATTGAAAAAGTAATTTAAATCTGCCATCACCCTATTTTTAGACTATTACCTTGTTCCATTCCTTCCTTTCTTTCCATTCTTATTTGTCACCATTTTTCTAATATTATATTGCTTGCCATTAGGAGCTGCATGTCAGTAAAACAAATATATGTTACTTTCAATTGCAGGTAGCCGAGGTAGACCAGCCATTCAAATAACACATGACCAAATTGAATTTTTAATGAAGCAAGGTCACACAGTCAAGCGAATGGCAAGAATGTTAGGGTGCTCATCCTCATTTCTGTACAAGAGGTCCAAGCTGCTTGGTGTATCAATCAGGAGCAGAATGTCAGGAGTGGATGATGAAGAACTTGAAAATGTAGTGAGACGACTCCAATGCCAGTATCCAAATACTGGAAGTGAGGTAAGCCTTGTTTGATTTCATTTTAAGGTCTGTCCTATCAGTTCATAAACTAATTATTATTATTTAATTTTTTTCAATTCAATGCAACCATTTTAGATGATGCCAGCCTTACTGGTTGCAGAAGGATTGAGGGTTTCCCGGCATAGGGTTCGTGAGATGTTGGTACGTATCAATCCAGCGGCTGCTGCAAGGAGATGAAGCAGCACAGTGGCTAGAAGAGTTTATCATGTGCCCTGTCCCAACAGTCTCTGGCACATTGATGGTAACATGTGCCTCATAAGGTTAGTTTAATTGTAGTTTTTGTTCTGCTAATGCAGCATGAAAATGGTGTGACAGTGCGTTTCTGCGATGCTAAATTATAGCCTAGTGTAGACTTGCATTATCCAATTCTGATTTATAGAATCTACAGCCAAATATGTTTAGACACATGCAATTACCACAACCTGAGCAGCCATTGTAAATCATAATACCCTAATATTCCAGTTGTCCTTATGTTGCCCGACACTTCCTCATTTCTTGATTATGCTTTTTTCATCATTTATTCATGTTAAAATAAAAAATTTGTCCAAACAGTTCTTGATTATTTGTGAGCCCTGTTGTAAAGGTTGATTTGTTCACAATTAAATTTAAAGTGTCTTTTGTGACGTCCTGCATAATAGAAACCTGGGAACTGTGAAAAAGTGGGACCTGTAGGACCTCTTTGTTCTTCACACTGTACTACCTATAATATTTAACTTACATTTGTATTTTTATTTTTACTTTTAGATGGGGCTTTGTGATTCATGGTGCAATCGATGGACATTCACGACTAATCACATACCGACAACTGTGCCAGTACTGTGCTGTCTCAGTTTATTCAAGCAACATGCCTTTACGGTCTGCCCTCTAGGGTAAGGTCAGATCACGGTGGTGAGAACTTACAAGTGGCCTTGTTTATGAACCTTGTACAAGGACTTCAGCGCCGGAGTCACATTACTGGGGAATCAGTCCACAACCAAAGGATAGAACGTTTGTGGAGGGATGTATTTTTACATGTGCTACAATCATTCTACAGTCTTGAAGATTCTGAACTGCTTGATCCCAGCAATGACCTTCACAAAGTTTCACTCAGCCATAGTTTTTCTTCCACAGATCCAAGCTAGACTACAGCACTTCAAAGAGGCATGGAATCACCATGCTTTGCAGACAGAAAACAATGAAACACCAACACAGATATGGACAGAAGGAATGCTGTCAAGGATAGGAACTGACAGCACAGCCATCAACAATGTGTTTGAGTCTTTGCCCACAGCTGAAAATGAAGAAATCCCAGCTGTAACTGTTGAACAGCCTCAAATTAACCTTACTTCTCAGCAAATGGAAACAGTTTCCCATGCTAGTGACCATATTACAGATTTGAAGATTAAGTTTCAGGTATGTTGAGCAGAAATTGCTAATGTTTTGGCAAACTAGTGTTGCAGGTTAGAGTGTGTTATAAAGAATGTCATTTTTTTTTTGTAATATTTTAATATGTAAAAGTTTTAACTACAAGAATGCTCTGTTGAAGAATTAATAGATGCTTAGATGCTGACATTGAAAAAATGATTTTCTATGAAAAGCTGGTGTACAAGTGAGAGAACCTGAACAAACAGTTAAAAATGAGCAATGTAACTGTTTTTTTCCACAATAAACACGAACATGCATAATGCAGAACAATGCATTTTATTTTGGAATGGATGCACATCTCAAACATATTTAACTTCAGGGTGCTTCTTAAATGGAACTTGAAATTAATAAAAGCTGTACTCAGTTGTAACTGTACATAAAATTACTTTGTGTAAAAAGGTAATATTAAAGCTTAAAGCATGAGACTTCTGTAAGTCATAAATCATTGACAACATTTAATTTTCTTTGCTGAACTATTCCTTTAAAAGAGGAAGAATTAACATTCTTTTTTTCATTCAAAAAACAAAGAAACTAATACATTGGTACTATCTGAGGGTGAGTGAACAGTGACAATTTTCATATTTGGGCTAACTCTCCTTTTAACAACAATGACAACAAGATACAAACTCACCACAATGCAACAAAACCCCATCCATTATGGATGCAGCTCTCGATATAATCATTTCATGCAACACCAAAATATGGGCTCTGCATGATTCCCTCCGTCATGTAGGTCTTGAACATTTCATATTCTGTGTTTATCGGCAGTCGTAGTATAATGAGGCAAGTATTGGCCTCTGGAAAGATTTTCCCGTCTTGATGGAAGAACTCTATTTCTGGGCGGTGGGGGAAACCCAGAGGTGGCACTGTGGAGGCTCCAGTGGCAAACTCCATTATCCTCTCAAGAGTGACTCAAAACCTCAAAAGGTGGAAGGTGGAATCCAAAAAGCATCATCTGACCCGTAGTGGTGGGAGAAAAAAAATAACAATTTTTTTCATGGATACCGAATGGCTGAATAGCATTACAACATAACCTGACACAAAAGCTTTCTGTTTTAACAGGAGTACTGACCTCGTGTGTCTAGAGCCAAACTCCGGTCTTTCTCATGGCCCTGAAAGACATTTGATTGATGGATGGCCCGCATCAACAACCGCAAGTATTCTCTAGTAGGGCCGCCTTCATCTATTGCTCCTTCCCCATTTTCCTCAGCATCAACAAACACTACATCTAATTTTGCTTGTGGGTTGAATCGTCGCCGCTTGACAGCTTGCAGGCTGCACTGTAGTATGTTTTCTCTGAACACATTTATTTGGTTTGCTGTTGGGCAGATGTTTCCATCAATTTTGCTTTGCAGTTTTTTTAGAATGGTCTGTAGGTCAACCCTGCAAGAGACAAAGATTGGTTTGTTTTTAGTCAAATGCTGAACATTATGGTATATTTTAGAATATTGCTAGTTGCATAAAGCCCCGCTCACACATGCAGGGACTACCATTCACAAAGCAACCTCATCCCATTATTTTTAAATGAAGAGTTGGTGGCTTTGTGTGTGTGTATGTTAATTTGCGAATACATAAAAAATATTTTTTAACTGTTAGTAAATCAGCATATATAGGAACATACTCATCTAGGGCCACAGACCTCCCTTGATCTATTAGGGATAGATCTGCAATGTCTGATGGCTGGGGAGATGGAGAACTAAGTGGTGTCTCTTCATCAATATCAATGACAATTGGCTCTGTAGGTTGGTCTTCAAAATTAAAATTAATGAATTGAATCAATAAAATTGTTGATTTCTCAAATTTAATCAATTCTCATTTAGACAATCTGATTCTTAAAAGAATCAACCTTTTACTCTATGCTGAGTATGCTCTATTCTGAGTTAAGCTTGAAGAACACTTTATGACTAGCTGAATCATTCTAAGAAGGAACTCAACACATTTGAAGACTATATACTTACACTGGAAAAGATTCCAAACACTTACACACAGACATTAATGTAGACTGTAATCACAGACTGAACATAACTGTTACTGATTCTATACATTTGGGCATGATGAGTTATAATCTGTCATGTACTGGATTTTACTTGGTAAATGTGTTTCCATCTTAGTTTATGTGCATGTTTTCATGCAAAATGCACATAAAAATAGGTGGATGGACACTGGATGAGTGGATGAGTCACTAATAATAACAATTTCAACTGATAAAAATGTTTATTTAATGTTATCCATGTTATATTTCATTTTAACTAACAATGTGAACTTTTAAAAAAATCCATTACTTCATCAAGTTTTAAATGCATCATTATGCATGAATTCTAGAAGAGTCTTCGCATGTAAGACCCATAAATTGCAGAACAACATACTACTTATTTTCTCTCCAGCTAGTAGCAAATTAAATTAAATTAAATGTGGAGGATATTAACTGTGAAAAGATGACTGACAGGCCAGTTTATGGTGTCCGTTAAAGACACAGTTTTATGACTGGATAGTATGTCCCAAAGCTTGCCTACTCTTCTCTCACACACTCAAAAGTATGTACTTTTTCTTCACATAAAGAGTACATACTTTTAGGGCATGGTATAAGTAGGCAAACTGGGATGCAGGGATTCTTAACGAGCCTTAAGATAAAACTTAACAGAGACAATCAGGCCAAAAATGATGATAATTTATCAATAAAAGGTAATGCATATGGCCAAATCAAAATCATCAAAAATCTTAATCCTTCTTCACAATGAACTTCTTACTTGAATTGGATCAGACATGATAAATTTCCTCTTATTCACATCTCCATTTGGATATTTGGCTTTCAGAAATTCTCCATCTAGAGGTTCAACACGGGCTGCCGTTCGCTGGCGTCTTTCCTCAATGGCCTAAAAATATATATATATATATATTAAAAAAAAAAAGAAAATTAAACAATAAAATATTTAGTGGCAGCACTAACCTTTTTGCGCTTTTCTTCCAGAACCTCACAGCAGTGCCTCCTTCTGTCCTGCAATACCATATATGTATTACACATGTTTGTTTTAAACAAAATTGAACCTTGGCAAGCAAACTGCAAATAGTCAAAAATTACCTTTTCTATATCTGCCAACAAAGAAGCATTATATTCTTCATCTTGCTGGGAACGTATAGCTCGCCACTCCTGAAGGAAATATAGTACAACTATGAGTCACAAATCAGTCATATTTACAACCATTGACAACATCAAAAATAACTTCACTCACACGCAGATTTATGGATTCTGTGGTCTCAGTGCTGTAGTGTTGGATGGTTGTTGTGAGTTCTAGGGAATGGCTGCGGATGGTGTCATTACCTAAGAGAAGACAAAAAAAAAAAAAAAACAACAATGACAAAGAATTTGTTAGAGTCACTGCACAGTAAAGAAGTTACTTGAACTGTCACCTAACATTAACCCCCGGTTTCACAGACAAGGCTTAAGGGTAGTCCCAGACTAAAATGCATGTTTGAACTGTCTCAACTGAAAATATCTTGCTCTGACAGATGTTAAAATATGTCAGCTCCATTGTTCTGTCACAATATGCACAAATGTAACATTTTCTTGCACATCATTTTTACTAAGACCTAGTACTGGCTTAAGCTAAGCCCTGTAACCGGGCCTTAATGTGCACTGTGCAGAAACATATAATTTATATTGAAGTTAAATTAAAGGCCAATTCAACTGAACATGTCTTAAAGAAATGGCTCGTTCATTTGAACATTTAGGGCCAGATTTACTAAACAGGACAAATTAGCATGAGAACACAATGCACTGATAGAAGTGTAAAGTTCTGAGAAATACTAGTACATTGACGAACATTAGTAAATCACATCATACAGTTTGGTTATGCCAAAGGAGGGTTGTGCTGGAGCAAAAGTAAATCAACCAATTTAATTGAATTTTTGATCGTTGGATTCCTCTCCCTGTTGTTTCATGCACTGGTCTACCTACAAAATTGAAAGTACACATAAGCAACATAAAATAAACAACAGCTCATCAGCTAATCATATACTGTATGTAATAGATCAGGTTTAATATACAGATCACTACCAAGTTTGGTTAACAATAAGTAACATTTCCTGTTTTTAAAAAGATGTTTTTCCTGTATTTAAAATACGTTTATGCCCACCAAGAAAATATAATAAGAAAGTATAATAAGAAAATCATTGCAGTGTAGACAGCTCCATTGATAATGAATTTTTGAAAGTGTACTACTTTGCATACCTCAAATTGACCTAAAGTAATAAACAGCTTCAGTGATTATAATGCCAACAATCTTTGCTCACTTTTTTAAGGCTGTATTAAGGTTTTTCATGCTACTAACTACAAAATAAAAAGTTTTTGCTTTAATAAACTCATTTAAATGTGCAGCTGAATCCAAGTGACTATGATAACCGTAGCAATGGATGAAACAAAACAATCTGATACTGTGTGTCAAATGATCTGTGCATTAAGACTTAGAGTGTAAAAGCTAAATTATAGAAAAAAAAATAAAATAGCTAAATAAAATAAAATAGTTCTAAATACTTGTTTTTATGATCTGTCCTGACAGTAATTTCTTTTTATGAATAAACAGGATAAGCTAATGTTTTGAGCAACCTCCGTTACAAAATGGTTTTGAAATTTTTTTTGGAATTACAATTCAAATAACACTGTGTTACATCTGAAATCCTTATATATCAAGTATATATTTACCTAATCCCATGTTTGCAAACCGTTCAAGCTCTGTTGTAGATGGTAAAATCTCAATATCTGGGCCAGAGAGGAGGAAAAGGTGTGTTTGCCAGACAGAATTTTCTTGCCTTCCCGGTGGTCCTGGCATACACAAAAAATACACAGTTAAATAATATCTTAAACATTGGTAAATCACTGTTAATTATGGAAATGGTTACATAGCACAGCCCGACTTACTGTGAAGTCGTTGGACCTGATGCCGGAAAAGGCGTCTAGTTGAAGTAAGGAGGTTGTTATTAGTGTTAGCTGAGAGCTGTTGTCTGGCTCTTGAGATGCTGTTAAAAACTCTGTCAAAGGTCGCTAGCGGCATCTCTTGATCTGATGACATGGTAGGCTGAGAGAAAACCGAGAGAAACATTGCATTTGGTAGAAAAAGTTTAAAAAATGTTTTAACAGAAAATTAAAAAATACATAATAAATTGCAAGACAGAAAACAATGTGATAATGAACCGAATTAAAATTAAACTTAAATATTACATAGATTTGTGTGGATGAGCATGTACAGAATTGTCTAAAGCTGAAGCCATGTTAAAATTATTCAAATAATTGTTTTACTAAATATATACTGGTTTAAAGTGGATTAAATGACTGCAGGTTAGTCTCCTTGGAGTGAGATGTCATAAATACAGATTAAACAATCACTGATTCCTCTTGTTCCTAAATCATATTATATTATACCACAAATGACATGTACTTGAGCCTTTCAGTACTTGTATTACTCAGTACTGTTTGGTTAAAAGGATCTTGTCCTTTATACACATTGTTCTAAAAAAAACATTTTGAATTCGAATAAAGAACTATTAGAATTTGTAACTGGCTTAAAACTTTCAGAAAAAAAGAACATACGGTAAACATACATTTTCTCAAACGCATCCTGACCAAGAATTCAATATTGCCTAAAATACCCAGATTTTGTTTTTCTGTTTTCATACTTGCTTGTGTCTTGAAGCAGGTCTGCACAGACCGATCGGCATATGATATTAAAGTAAGCAACAGGAAAACAAAACCAGGATATTTTAAACGTAGAAATCCTGGCCAGGACGCGTCCGGGGAAAAAACGGCACGTGTAACAGAGTTAGGATTTTATTTAGTTTTATTGTGAATTCTTATAAATTCAGCAGCGGTTAATTTCATGTTGTACTGGTGCCCTCATGTGGGTTGTGTGAGAACTGCAGGCAAAAATGTTCGATAAGACGGGAGATCACGCAACACAGCGGTTGCAATGTGTACTGTAAGCTTATGCTCCGTCTCAATTTAGTTAAATATATTCGATTATAATGCAAAATAAGTTGAGTTTTTAAGTATTTTATGTTTATGATTTAGTTAGGGTAATATTTTGACCATTTAATTTGATTATTAACATATATTTTATAAGTTATTTGGCCTTTCGTTAACTCTAGTAAGGCCACGGTTAATGTTATTTTATTTAGGTCACTTATGCCTTCAGCAATACAACCACAAAAGGGTGATTTATTTCATTTTACAGGTATGTCTTTTTGTATGTTTTTGTTTATCATTACTATTGTTATATGTAAAGTGTGATCGTGATGCTAATTTTTGTTAATGCTGTTATGATGCAACAGAGTTGCAATGTGTACTGCACGCTGTGGGTCACTTATGCCTGCAGCAATACAACCACAAAAGGGTGATTTACAAACCCGATTCCAAAAAAGTTGGGACACCGTACAAATTGTGAATAAAAAAGGAATGCAATGATGTGGAAGTTTCAAATTTCAATATTTTATTCAGAATACAACATAGATGACATATCAAATGTTTAAACTGAGAAAATGTATCATTTATAAGTTGATTTTAAATTTCATGGCATCAACACATCTCAAAAAAGTTGGGACAAGGCCATGTTTACCACTGTGTGGCATCCCCTCTTCTTTTTATAACAGTCTGCAAACGTTTGGGGACTGAGGAGACAAGCTGCTCAAGTTTAGGAATAGGAATGTTGTCCCATTCTTGTCTAATACAGGCTTCTAGTTGCTCAACGGTCTTCTGATGCGCCAAATGTTTTCTATGGGTGAAAGATCTGGACTGCAGGCTGGCCATTTCAGTACCCGGATCCTTCTTCTACGCAGCCATGATGTTGTAATTGGCCATGGCGTCCCAGTTTTCCAAAAAGAACTTCAAATTTTGATTCGTCTGACCACAGAACAGTTTTCCACTTTGCCACAGTCCATTTTAAATGAGCCTTGGCCCAGAGAAAACGCCTGCGCTTCTGGATCATGTTTAGATATGGCTTCTTTTTTGACCTATAGAGTTTTAGCCGGCAAGGGTGAATGGCACGGTGGATTGTGTTCACCGACAATGTTTTCTGGAAGTATTCCTGAGCCCATGTTGTGATTTCCATTACAGTAGCATTCCTGTATGTGATGCAGTGCCGTCTAAGGGCCCGAAGATCACGGGCATCCAGTATGGTTTTCCGGCCTTGACCCTTACGCACAGAGATTGTTCCAGATTCTCTGAATCTTTGGATGATATTATGCACTGTAGATGATGATAACTTCAAACTCTTTGCAATTTTTCTCTGAGAAACTCCTTTCTGATATTGCTCCACTATTTTTCGCCGCAGCATTGGGGGAATTGGTGATCCTCTGTCCATCTTGACTTCTGAGAGACACTGCCACTCTGAGAGGCTCTTTTTATACCCAATCATGTTGCCAATTGAACTAATAAGTTGCAAATTGGTCCTCCAGCTGTTCCTTATATGTACATTTAACTTTTCCGGCCTCTTATTGCTACCTGTCCCAACTTTTTTGGAATGTGTAGCTCTCATGAAATCCAAAATGAGCCAATATTTGGCATGACATTTCAAAATGTCTCACTTTCAACATTTGATATGTTATCTATATTCTATTGTGAATAGAATATAAGTTTATGAGATTTGTAAATTATTGCATTCCTTTTTTATTCACAATTTGTACAGTGTCCCAACTTTTTTGGAATCAGGTTTGTACATTGTAAGAGTGTTGAACATACATTAATATTATACTGATAACAAACTTTTAGTGATTTTAAAACACATTGCAATGGCATTCCAAGTTAACTTAGTGTGCTAATGGCATCATTATAGTGTGCTTTAAATAGGCTACAATAAAGTAATCTTTATTTCACTTCATACCTCACGTTTTCTTTGGTTTACACAAAAAGAAAGTCTCATCTAAAAAATTACATAGCATCATCTAAAAATAATTTCATCATTCACGGATTTGAAAAACATGGTGAGACTTGTGTCTTTAGCTACAATGAGTTTCTAGACCCAGTTTCCATCTGACAAATCTGCCTTAACTGCAACACAGATTCCCAATAGTGTGCACTCCAGCGAGTTTGGTTGTTTAACAAAAGTACAGCTAAACCGATTGTTGGTGAGTGTGATGGCATTGGCTTTATGGTGTGTTTGAAAACATATCAATCATTGCAGTCTAATGGTAGGACGTTGGAGCAGGCCAATGGGGTCAAGGTTTAGCTTCAGCATACAGTGTTTTCAAGTCATGTCAAAAAGAATATATTTAAAATGCACATGAACATCAGCACGACTCATAATTATGAGTTTAGGTAACTCTGGATTTCCTCACAGGGTTAGTTCACCCAAAACTGAAAATAATGTCATTTATTACTCACCCTCGTGCCGTTTTACACCCGTAAGACCTTTGTTGATCTTCGGAACACAAATTAAGATTTCAAAACAGTGCTTCAGGAAGATTCGGAGCGTTATGAATCAGCGTGTCGAACCGCCAAACTGCTGAAATCACGTGACTTTGGCGCTCCGAACTGCAGATGCGACACGCTGATTCATAACGCTCCGAAGCTTCATGAAGCAGTGTTTTGAAATCGGTCATCACTAAATAATTTTTTTTTTTTTTGGCGCACCAAAAATATTCTCGTTGCTTTATAATTTTAATATTGAACCACTGTACTCATATGAACTGATTTAAATATGTTTTTAGTACATTAATGGATCTTGAGAGAGGAAATGTCATTGCTCCCTATGTAGGCCTCACTGAGTCATCGGATTTCAACAAAAATATCTCAATTTGCATTCCGAAGATTAACGAAGGTCTTGCGGGTGTAAAACGGCATGAGTGTGAGTAATTAATGACATTATTTTCATTTTTGGGTGAACTAACCCTTTAAGAGTTTCAGAGTTAGGTGCATGACAGTGAGAAAACATGTCAGAGGCAATGGATGCAGAGTCTGCCCTAGTGAAAAAAACCTACTAAAATGTGTTTAAAATAGGCCTACATTCATTTCACACTAACTAAAAACCCATTTTTATATATTTACTGACAAATATTTTAATTAAACTTTATTTGGAGTTCTTTATTGCACAATGCACAATACATATTTCTTAAAATTAAGCCTAAAATGTGTTTAATATAATTATTAGTAAGGATAGTATGATCACTGTGTAATTTGAATGCAAGATATATAGAGTGTACCTACAGTATACTTGCAATAGTTCCACTTTAGCACAATCAAATGTACTTAAGTATATCTTCAGTTGGACCTCAACACAAAAATACTTGTTCCAGTTAAGCAGACTTTAAGTATACCAATTTAGTATACTAAAAGTACAATTGCAGGGTATTTATATTAAGTACATAAATATGTAAATGCAATTGTAGTATACTTAGCAGAAAATAAATGTATTTCAAATAGATTTTAGTATATTTATTTTTCACTAGGGAAGAGTAAGATGTTTGACTAGATTTCACTGCGCAATTATGTGGGTTTATTCTAAACAGCCACTCCTATATTGTCACAAACAGAAGAGGACAGAGTTATAATAAACAGTTTTATTTGCAGGTAAGATGAGAGCAGAGCAGGAACGCGACAGCTAAGGATAATGGCAGATGGATAGTTTGTCAGTTGACTTAGCTGGTGGTAACTCATTGTCTCTTGTGCAGGTGACGAGATGACGATGCAGGCAGATGAACAGGAGATCCAGGACAAAGACAAAGAGGAAAAGGAGAACCAGGACAAAGACAAAGGGGAACTAAATACAGCAGACTTGGATACAAGATCGGGTACAGCAGGTAAGTACTCAGGAGAGTGGTAGGAGTGTCATGCGACGAGCCCAGAGAGTGAAGTGAAGGGAAAAGTGGCTTAAGAAGGGTGTGATGATGAAGGTGCACAGGTGCAGGTGATCAGAATTCTGACGACACTGAAAGAGTGGGCGGATCTGGTGCCGATGGCTGAAGAAATGTTGTTGTTGAATCCATGACGGATAACTTTTTAAGTAAACTTAATGAGGTTTTTTTTTTTATATATATATATATATAATAAATTAAAATTATGTTAATAAATATCTTAATAACTTAAGACATATGTCATACGTAATGCATGAAAGCATAGCACACGACTTTCTGTAATGCCTACTATTGAACAATATTATATAGATGAATATATATATATATATACACACACACATGAAATGAACTATAATAACTGATGATTTTTACAATGGAACTAAATCCTATTTTCTTCCATAGCTGCTGTACAGCCAAAACAAACTTTGTTGCGTACTTTTCCAGTTATCACTGTAAAGCTGCTTTGAAACAATCTGTATTGTAAAAAGTGCTATATAAATAAAGGTGACTTGACATAAAGTGCATATTGCAGGTTAAAAAAAAATTTCGAGATGAATATATAACCTTGTACGAAAATACCATATAAAATGGTACTGCAGGATTTAAAAATGTTTTGCAGGACATAAGGGCACGAATTTAGTAGATAAAGTGACGGTCTCTGTAAAAAACGCTTTTTTTCAGCGTCACGAGAGGGAGTCGTTCGCCGAGCTGTGTTGACTCAGTGCAGAGTAGGTTGGTCAGTAATAGCGGTCGTGAATCAGTGTGTTTTTGGTAGTTTTTGTTTTCTATTTATCATCGTCATGGTAAATTATTGTGTTTGTGGAGGTTGCACAAACTCCAGCCTGTCAGGACATCGAGTCCAGAGGTTTACAATATTGTGATCTGAGCACAGTGTTGCATATCGTTAGCTAACGTGTATATCTATAAGCTAACACCGGTCTCTGCCCTGTTCTCCACTGGTTCTCCTCACACCACAGCTCAATTTGTCTCTTTTGGCCGTTATTCTGTCTGATCCTGGCCTGTCCCTGCTCTCTTGGCCGCACAGCAGGCTAATTGTATGGCTGTGGTCTGTTATACGAATAAACATTTACAATTTCCTCAGCGTCCGAACTGTCATTGCGGTCCATTGTTTTCCTATTGTTTATATTGACCGCACTCAAAGACTATAGAATAACACAAGACGTGTCACTCGTATTGTTTTGAATGGGAGAGAGTGTAACACGCAATATGGCGGAATAAGTTTCACCTTCAAAATAAGAGCCAATCGCCGACTGGTAAAGTCAGAAGCACCGGTTTCTATAGAAACAGTCAGACGCGCGCCTCCAAAACGAGGCACAAGAGACGCGCATTTAGGTCTGCGCATGCGCATTAGCTTGAGCCAGCCTAAAAAATACAGTTTTTTTTTTGTCATGATTCGAGCATTTGGAAAAAAAATTTATGAGACAGTTGCTGTCAGATTTCATTGGTGATTTCAAATATGAAATTTAATCGAAAGCTTGGCAAACAGCTTTGGAGAATTTGATGTTTCCCCATTCAAAGAGATGGGAGTTGCACTTGCATGCCCGAGAGGCGTTTCAAAGATGGCCGCCGAGTGAAATGACTTGTCTTAAAGGGTCTTTGCCGCACTCCCTCCCGTTACGTCACTTCCGATTTGGCATTTTTCAGATGCGGAAGTAAAATTTTCTCACAAAAAACGACTCCAGAAGCCTAAGTAGCGTATTTATACATGTATTTTAAAGAGAATCTAGTTCCTGCATTGTTTTTCTATACATTGAATCACTGAAGCTCTAACCTGCAATATGCCCTTTAATGCCCACATCTAGAAAACACACACTCCCACCTCTGTAATAAACACGGAAATGTTAGTCCTGTCCGAATCTGTAAATGAAATCAGAGACACTGAGTGATAAGAATTGTAACTCAAACATTTGGAAATCTAGACCCATCCGAATAGGGCTTAAGATGCATAAAGTCGTTATGGCCTTGTTTCCCAGACAGGGCTTAGATTAAGCCAGGATTAGGCCTTAGTTAAATTAGGACATTTAAGTAGCTTTTACAAACATGCCTTGGGAAAAAAAAAAAAAAACATTACTGGTGTGCATCTTGAGACAAAACAATAGCACTGACATATGTCAATACAAGTTACTTTCAGTTAAAACACCTCAAACATGCATTTTAGTCTAGGACTAGCCAAGCCTTGTCTGTGAAACCGGGGGTATGTGTCTGCATTGTGCCACACACACTAGCTGCACAAAACTTGAAGGTCGCGCACACAGAGAGGAACGCAGAAACTAGTTGTCAGCGCTGTCCTGTGATTTATCACTAAAGTTCCTTAGTAGCTTTATTATAGCATATATTTTCCTACTTTTGAAGGAACTATTTACAACCCACAGCTTCACAATTAATAGAGAGACGGTATGACTAATTCACACACGCAATCGCTCTCATTATGGTACTGTGCTAATTTATCTTTATCTGATTTACAATGAGCAGAAATCTGTAAGAAAAAAAAAATCCCACCTTTAATAGTCAATTATATTTTCAGTACAAAACTTGTCAGTGAACTATGAGGGCAAAAAAAATAAAAAATCGTTCATTAATCATAATCGAGGTGAAATGTTCAATTAATCGAGGTTTTGATTTTAGGCAATAATTGTCCAGCACTAGTAATTAGTTCATTTCAATTGGTTAAATTATTTTCCATGTTGGAGGTTAACCCAATTATAAGGGGGCCCAGAGGTAGGATAAAGCTTTTGATGTATTGGCAATAGCCATGAGGAAGCCAGCCATCAGCAAAACCACATTAGCCAGAACCACGACCATCACAACATCTATAAAAGCTTACCGAGAGCAAAGGTATATACAGATACTATACATTTAAAATGTTTTAAATTATTATTTCGTGTTTTTACAATTTAACAATTAGGCTTTATCACTGACTACTGTTGTAATAATGGTTTTTCTTTACAATTTATAATAGTATTACCACAGATTGCATTCACTTCAAATATTCAAATGCAAATCCGTTAAAATAATTTACTTTTTAAAACCTAATATACTGGAGAAATCAGGTGTTAGCTTTTTGGGACTAGCAAATATTTGCCACAATTTACATTTATATTCAGTATAATATATAGTATTTTCATTGAATCATTAACATTAACTTTAATTTGTAAATATAAATGTGAATATAAAAAAGGTGCTGGACTGCTCTCTCAGCTGCATCTCTCTCACACCTTTTGGAAGCGAACAGGTTGAAAAGACAAAAGAAAAGTGTAGGTCGTGAATGAATGATTTAGAGAGATATTACCCTCTCCATTGCTCAGATGGGCCTGCCTCATATCAGAACTTTTCTTTCCATTTAAAACACTTTTATCCAGGATCCCGATGCTCTGTATGATCAGTCCATTCCTGCTCACTTTATAACACTATGTACTGAAATACAGCAGCAGGACAGTTGAACATATAATGATTCATTTGTTTGGACTCAGAATTACGGATTGTTATTAGCTCATATTACTTTCCCTCTCTCAGGTTAAACTTTTTCAGCAGAAAAAGTGTGACAATAAGACATTAATGCTGCAAATAATGCAGAGTTTGCTTGATTTTGCATTAATCAATCTGCCCAATCCTTCCAATCCTGGCCCATGGCTTGGGCAGCGATCATGAATTCAAAAGCGATTTCAACTGATGGGGACCCTCCTTCCCTGAAGTCAGTTTCAAAGAGGATTATTTGCTCTCTGTTCTGCTGTCGTTCTGTGCAATTTTAAAACCTTTCCTTGCAAGTTGAAAAGTTTTGAATGCAAATTAGCTCCACACACTAAAAGAGGATAGAGTAGGCAAAAAAAAATCTAAGACCTAGACTAAATCACACCAAATACAGAACTAAGAGCTTGCAAGGTTGTTTAAAAATATCTGTTCAGCTTCACAATGTTATAACGTTCAATAAAAAACGGCAGCTATGATGAGGTAAGTTCATATAAAGCTTGTTTTTATTTTTTTTTAATGTACTACATTAAAGCCAATTTGTTTTATTTTCAGATGAAGCATCTGATATAATTTATACCAAACAGCTGCGGAAAGGACCACCCAGCGCAGATTTCACTGTTTCAAGTGACGTAAATAAGAAATTACTCAAACTGACAACATGGAAACTAAAAAAGGAAACTGAAAAAAAGCCAAGGTTTCATCTTGCATCAGCTAATGTTGATCTAGTCGAGACCATCAACATAATTGACACATTTGACAGACCAGGAGCTGCCAGTGCAGAAGGCACCTATGCTGGAAGTGGTACATATGCAGTAGCTTTTGAAGGCGAACCAGGAAAGAGAATTCCCAAGGCTGGAGCGTATGCAGAAGCAGGAGTTGGACGAGCTTCTGCTGAATTCAGCGTTTTTGAGGCAGAAGCCAAAGGCCCCAACGTCTCAGCTGGTGCTGAAGCCAACATGGTTGGAGCCGGAGCAATGGCTCGGGCTGAAGTCGCCAGCGCATCAGCTAAAGCCGGTCCAGTTGGTGTGAAAGTGGGACTTGGATTAGACACAGGTGCAACTGTTGGTCCAACCGGAGCAGAGGTTAAAGTCCTGGGAACTGGATTCTCAGTTGGTCTAAAAAACAGTATATCTCTTCTGGGCTCAGAAGTGTCATGTTCAGTCATGTAGTCATATAGGTATTACCTTTAATATTTATATGTATCATCTTAAATCATGAAGACAAAAAACAAATGCTGAATACCTGACAATATTCAAGAAACAGCTGAACGTAATAAATAAATAAAAAAAATCTTCCTATGTGCTTTCACTTTTCTTTAATCCCTCCCTGTTATGGCTTGTTCTTTTCTAAACGATGTCTGAAACTTTGTATTACAAGCACTTCTCATGTTTATTTGCCTCAGGATGAATCTCTTGTTATATTCCTTATTTATAAGTTGCTTTAATATATATATATATATATATATATATATATACACACACACACTTAACTTTTTTAAGTTTTAATGCAGAATTAGTATTATGGGTTAGCTATAAAAACACACTTTAACAATTTGAAAACATAAAATAATGTTTTATTTTAGATTTAACAATTATATAATTGTTGAAACTTTTGCTTTCATTTAAAAATTATATTTGTATTTGGTTATGCAGGTATGTTTATTGCTTTTCTCTTCAATACTTTCATTCCCAATATATATAACGGTTTGTGCGGCGTGGTGATTTAGCGCTTAAAAAACGATTGCGAATATCTTCGACACCGTAGGAAACACGGAACCTAAGCTGGTTAACTATATGCTTTAGCCCAAATGTCAAAATTTTAATAGGAAGTGGCAAAAAAATCAAAACGAAGTCGTTCATGGGTCATTTTTTATGATCTCATACATATAAATGTCTATAACTCCAAAACAAAATGAGATATTTTCACCAAATTTGACACACACATGTATGGGGTCACCCTGAGGACACATAAAAAAATTGGTTGGATTGTGCCTCTTGGTGGCGCTATAATTGAACAAAACACGAAATTGCCATTAAGTGCTATACAGTATTATGATATAAAATGTTCTATTATATGAATGCATTGGTGTACCATTAGGAAACTCAGTATGTGTCATCGGCACCATGCTTTGAAGGTTCTCAAATGGTTTCGAGACAGCGCCGCCTTGTGGTCAAATGTTGTAATAACATTTATTAAAAATACTAATTGCTTAATGTAAATGTGGCCTATTGTAATGAGACTTGTTTTATTAGGTTCCGTGGGTCATGCTGAGAACATTGATGCCAATTTTACAATAGTCAGCCAAACTTCCTGTCCGCCATTTTGATTTTCTTTAAAACCTACTTTTTCAAACTGCTCTTTCATTCATCCAATTTTCACCAAAATCGAATCGTATCATCTTCAGACCATGTCGAATTAAAGATTTCGTGTTGATAGACGAAACCGTATTCATATTCCACAGCGAAGAATTACTGTCTTGATGCCCAAATGACTCTTGAGTCTATATCTCTGCAATGCTTTGACATATTGACGCCAAACTTTGCGATGACCACTCTGACCATACTGCATGAATTTGGTCACAGTGCCACCTATTGGTGGAAAGTGATAAACCAGTAAATCTTTAATATTGACTGTATTTGTGATTTTTCAGCTCTTTTGCCTAAAATGATCTTAATAGGTCTTTAATTGCTCACTGTTGCAGTTGGTCTGATGCTCACGGCCGTGATGGCTGGCTTGTTGTGCCGCTTTTGTGCTTGGCCCCGTAAATGCTGCTTGCAGCTTTAATTATTATTATTGTTATAATGTTATAATGTAGGCTATTCACAGAATTTTCTGTAGAATTTAGACTTATACAATACACTGAAATAAAGTCACCACAGACCTTTTTCTGTGAAAACATTCTATAAGATGCTGAGCTGTGTATGTATAGGTGGGTTCATTCAAATAAATGTGAAAAAGGCCACCCATAACTAGTGATGTGAGAAATTAGGCACTTCGAAACTAAATCAACAACCAATTGCTTTGTAAAATGATTCACAAAAGCAGCTCCAATGACATAATGCTTTGGAATTACTGCCATGTATTTTCATTTAAAAATAATGAAATCCAGCACAGAATCTCTGTAACTATGAACTTATATGATTTATAATAAATACAACTTTATCAGTAACTATAAATCTGATTTTGCTTAAGTTATAATTACAACACTGTCCACCCGCTTCGAATGTTATCACTTGATTGAATAGGCGTTATCAGTGGTTATCCAACACGTTCTCACTCCCAACATATGGACGCTTGGTCAGGACCCCTTGGCGTCACATTTTAACGCACTGGGTACCCCCTTGGCGTCATTTTTCAACGAGCAGGACAGTCCGATAGACTTCTATGGAACCCTGAACAGGAGCCTTCGGCGTTGAAATTTGACGTCTTGGGTAAGCACACCGCAGCCCGTTGTCTGCTGTGGATGGGTCGAGACTACAATAAATAAGAATAGGAATAGGCTACAATAAATGATCTATGCCGAGGCTGGTCAAATGGCGGCCCATATCATCTTTATCTGGCCACCCAACTGGTTTTTAATGTTAAGAAATCCCTCGCAGTCTGATATCAAAGTGCCCTCTGAGAAAAAGGGGGAGCGTTCACACACAACAGCATCCAGCGGTGAGTTTAACAACGCTCAACTGCAGGTAGAACAGCATTCAGCGGTGAGTTTAACAACGCTCAACTGCAGGTAGAACAGCATTCAGCGGTGAGTTTAACAACGCTCAACTGCAGGTAGAACAGCATTCAGCGGTGAGTTTAACAACGCTCAACTGCAGGTAGAACAACATTCAGAGGTGAGTTTAACAACGCTCAACTGCAGGTAGAACAACATTCAGAGGTGAGTTTAACAACGCTCAACTGCAGGTAGAACAACATTCAGCGGTGAGTTTAACAACGCTCAACTGCAGGTAGAACAGCATTCAGCGGTGAGTTTAACAACGCTCAACTGCAGGTAGAACAGCATTCAGCGGTGAGTTTAACAACGCTCAACTGCAGGTAGAACAGCATTCAGCGGTGAGTTTAACAACGCTCAACTGCAGGTAGAACAACATTCAGCGGTGAGTTTAACAACGCTCAACTGCAGGTAGAACAACATTCAGCGGTGAGTTTAACAACGCTCAACTGCAGGTAGAACAACATTCAGAGGTAAGTTTAACAACGCTCCACGGTGCGTGCAAGTTAGCAGTTTAAGCGTTTTCTGGTCATAGGGTAAGTGACTAATTAGACGTGATGCATGCTGGATAATGTATTTTTATAGGAGTCTGGTATTGATAAATAAATATGTATATATGCTTGTGTTCGATTAATCAATGTCTTGTTTATTTATTAAAAATCCTCTAAATTAATAACGCTGACGTCATTGTATGGCGCGATCGCGATCCCAAGGTCCATTGCGATTTTCCACTTGGTAAGTAGAAAAGTTAATTAATAGAGATCGAGACTATTCTTAAATTTACACAATAAAAACTGTTGAATCAGGACAAGAAGTTGTGTTTAGAACTTTAGGAAGTTTAAGGTAGCAATTTATTAGGACGGTTAATGATAGAAAAATGAACTTGAATTTAATTAGCTAACTAAATTCAAGTTCATTTTTTTTTTTGCATATAATCGTGAAGGTACAATCATGGGGAATACAAGATTTTCAGTACTGATGTGTTTCCAGTTACCTGTATTACATTAGCTCAAAACTATTAAGCCACTTTAAGCCAACATTATAAATGGTCAGGTAAAAAACAGGGTTGCCAGATTGGTTTGTTTTCCAGCCTAGTAATTGTTTAAAATCCACAAATAATTTTATAATAAACGCCTAAATATTATCTATAATAAACAGTAGAAACAAATTCAACAACAGCATTATTGTGTCTCAGCACAATTTATGTGTATAATTTATGTAATAATGATGTTGTCATAAGTTATTGATTCATGTAATTTTTACAGTGAGTTCTGCTGTGGTTTTGTTTGGAACTATTTTTGTTGGCGAAATAGAGCAAAACGTATTGAACAATATTAACCTTTTGCTTATTGAACTGTATAAAATCAATTTTACATACACTCAAGCCCAATCTGGCAACACAGGTGAAGAGAATACTGGTGTAAAATATTCAATTCTGTTTTTTTGTTTGTTTGTTTGTCTGTTTGTTTTTTTCTTTTTCATCATTAGGTCCCTCAAATTTGCCAGCAAAAATTATCTTTATTCTAACACCACACACACACACACACACACACACACACACACACACACACACACACACACACACACACACAAATAAATAACAAAGGCACTTTTAAGAGCCACGTCCATCTTGTTAACCTGTACTCATCACCTGTACTCTCTGTAGCTCTCTCTCTCTCTCTCTCTCTCTCTCTCTCTCTCTCTCTTTATCTATATTTGTTTTATTTGTCCATCTCTTTGTTGTGAGTCTTTCTGTCTGTTTGTTTTTCTGCCCATCACTATGTCCATGAGTGATTCAGAAATCCAAGAAAATCTAATGGTCTTGGATAACTTGGTTGATCATCAAGAACTGAAGGATGAGCTCCAAAGTCTTGATGACTTTCTTGGTGAGCTGCAAGAAGAGGAGGCGGCAGCAGCACCCGCAAAGACACCTGAGCCAAAGCAACCAAGGGTGCACTGGAGAAAAAGAGACGTGCATGGAAATATTGCAAGGCCGAGATCAAGCAGGGATCAGTCAAAAAAGGGTCAGTATTGTTTTTCATTAAAGATATTTTGAGAAATCACATTGTTTAGGCACTTAAGATTGTACTAAAGGAATTAAGGAAATGAAGGAATACATGCTTAGCTTGATATGTCAGGGAAACAATCAAACCAGAACCAGTCTGAGTTACCATCATACTAAATCGCTTGCAAGTTATTGGTCTTGGGAAGGCTGTGTTTGAAACGACTTGTTCTTCTGAGTGTGTTGTCAATGGCCAGCCAGCTTGTTTCATTTTAATCTGCTTTTATATAAGCATTCCTATATGCTATTATCATCTATATGACACCTTATAGGCAGCTAAACGACAGTAATTGGACTGTCCACATTCGGGTTTGGGAAATAAAAAACTCTCCAGCTGTATGTTAAAGGGATAGTTCACCCAGAATTTAAAATTCTGTCATCATTTATTCACCCTCAAATTGTTCCAAACCTGTATTCATTTCTTTGTTTTGCTAAACACGAAGGAAGATATTTTGATGAATATGGGTAACCAAACAGTTGTGGGACACCGCTGACGTCCTTAGTATGGAGAAATAAATACTATGGAAGTCAATGGGGTCCACTAACTGTTTGGTTACAAACATTCTTCAAAATATCTTCCTTTCAATTCAATTCAATTCACATTTATTTGTATAGCGCTTTTCACGATACATATCGTTTCAAAGCAGCTTTACAGAGAATGCATGTCAACATTACAATTTGGAGAATGCAGTTAGCTAATAATGTAATAATTTAGGCGATTAACATACAATCACTGTTAGCAATGTAATTGGAGGTAGAAGCAAAGAGCTCCTGGAAAAATGAATTACATATTAACAATAATTAGGATTTATAGAATGTGAATGTGCGTGTTGATCCAGATGTTGCATCTTCTGAAGTCATCGCAGGAGTTGGCGCCGTCTCTTCCAAAGTTTTAGTCATCTGAGGTCTTCTTAAGAGGCTGGATCCAAACTGAAACTGATGTACTCTCTAGTCACCTCGGGACGGGCATCCCGAGGTAAAACAGAAAAGCAAATGGAGAATAATTAGCATAGCTGCTGTTCATAACATTAAGCAAAGATAGTCATGTGCAATTGATCTGATATGAGATGGATTATGTGAATGCTTGGCTGAAGAGATGTGTCTTTAATCTAGATTTAAACTGGGTGAGCGAGTCTGAGCCCCGAACATTATCAGGAAGGCTATTCCAGAGTTTAGGAGCCAAATGTGAAAACGCTCTCCCTCCTTTAGAGGACTTAGCTATCCTAGGTACAACCAGAAGTCCAGAGTTTTGTGATCTTAAAGAGCGTGAAGGATTGTAGGGCGATAAAAGGTCGGTTAAGTACACAGGAGCTAAACCACTTAGAGCCTTATAGGTCATTAGCAGTACTTTATAATCGATACGGAACTTAATAGGTAACCAGTGAAGAGATGATAAAATTGGTGTTATATGATCATATTTTCTTGACCTGGTAAGAACTCTAGCAGCTGCATTTTGTACTAATTGTAGCTTGTTTATTGAGGAAGCAGGACAACCAGCTAGTAATGCATTACAGTAATCTAGTCTAGACGTCATGAAAGCATGAACTAACTTTTCTGCATCTGAAACAGATAACATATTCCGTATCTTAGCAATGTTTCTGAGGTGGAAGAAGGCTGTTTTTGTAACATATGAAATATGATTTTCAAAGGACAAGTTGCTGTCTAATATAACACCCAGGTCTTTAACTGTCGAGGATGGAGTAACAGTACATCCTTCTAAATGCAAATTGTAGTCTGAGAGATTCTGTGTACAGGTTTTTGGCCCAATAAGTAATACTTCAGTCTTATCTGAATTTAATAGAAGAAAATTACTAGTCATCCAATGTTTTACTTCTTTAACACACTCTGTCAGATTGGATAATTTAGAGTTATCATCTGGTTGTGTTGAAATATATAATTGAGTATCATCGGCATAGCAGTGGAAACTAATTCCATGTCTTCTTATAATATTACCAAGTGGCAGCATGTATATTGAAAATAGCAGAGGGCCTAACACAGATCCTTGAGGCACTCCATAATTTACTATTGTTATCTTAGATTTTTCCCCGTTTAAATAAACAAAATTGTGACGGTCTGATAGATACGACCTAAACCACCGTAATGCCTGTCCCTGGATACCAGTGTAATTCTGTAGTCGATCTAGGAGTATTTTATGATCTATAGTGTCGAACGCAGCACTGAGATCAAGTAACACTAGTATTGAGATACAGCCTTGGTCAGAAGCTAGAAGTAAGTCATTTGTAATTTTAACGAGCGCAGTTTCTGTGCTATGATGAGACCTGAATCCTGACTGAAATTTTTCATAGATAGCATTTTTTTGCAGGAAGGAGCACAATTGGACCGACACCACTTTTTCTAATATTTTCGATATAAATGGAAGATTTGAAATGGGTCTGTAATTTGCCAATACATTTGGATCTAATTGTGGTTTCTTAATGAGAGGCTTAATAACTGCTAACTTGAACGGTCTTGGAACGTGACCTAGAGATAAAGACGAGTTAATAATATTGAGAAGAGGCTCTTCTGCTACAGGTAACAATTCTTTCAGTAGTTTAGTGGGTATTGGATCTAATAAACATGTTGTTGGTTTAGACGCTGTGATAAGTTTATTTAGCTCTTCCTGTCCTATAGTTGTAAAGCACTGCAACTGTTCTTGAGGGACGATAATTGAGGCTGAATCATAAAACTCTGTCAAGGGTTGTACATTTACAACTGTATTTCTGATGCTTTCGATTTTTTCAGTAAAGAAATTCATAAAGTCATCGCTACTAAACTGTAATGAAATGTTTTGTTCTGGTGATGTCTGTTTATTTGTTAATCTAGCCACTGTACTAAACAAGAACCTTGGATTGTTTTGGTTATTTTCTATGAGTTTGCAGAGATGCTCGGCCCTGGCTGCTTTTAGAGTCTTTCTATAACGGGACGAGCTGTCTTTCCACGCGATTCTAAAGACCTCTAAACGAGTTTGTCTCCATTTGCGTTCTAGATTACGAGTTTCTCTTTTGATAGCGTGAGTAATATTGTTGTACCATGGTACAGTATTTTTCTCTCTAACCTTTTTTAATCTCATTGGTGCAACAGTATCTAATGTACTAGTGAAAGTGGTGCACATACTGCTAGTAATTTTCTCAAGATCATTTGTGTGTTTGGGTACAATGAGCAGGTGAGACAGATCAGGCAGTTTATTTGTGAATTTATCTATAGTTGTCGGAAGAATTGTTCTACCTAGTCGATATCGTGGCGCAATTTGACAAATATCAGCAGTATGCAGTACGCATGTTACAAGGTAATGATCAGTGATATCATCACTTTGCGGTAGAATTTCTATATCAGTAGGATTGATTCCATGTGATATAATTAAATCTAGTGTATGATTAAGACGGTGAGTGGGTCCAGTGACGTTTTGTTTGACCCCAAACGAGTTTAGTAAATCTGTAAACGCAGCCCCTAACGCATCATTTGTATTATCAACATGAATATTAAAATCTCCAACAATCAGCGCTTTATCAACGTTGACCAATAGGTCTGAGAGAAAGTCTGCAAACTCTTTTAGGAAATCAACATAAGGCCCTGGAGGTCTATAAACAGTAGCCAAAGCAAGAGATAGTAGCGACTTTTTATTTATATCTGAGAGTGTAACGTCTAGCACGTGAATTTCAAATGAGTTAAACCTGTAGTTTGTTTTCTGGGTAACGTTAAGAATCTCTCTATAGATTGTTGCAACACCACCGCCACGGCCAACCGGACGGCATTTATTTTTATAACAGTAGCCAGGTGGACAAGACTCATTAAGACCGAAATAATCATTTGGTTTAAGCCATGTTTCAGTAAGGCAAATTACATCAAGACTATTATCTGTGATCATTTCATTTATAATAACCGCCTTAGGTGTCAGCGATCTAATGTTTAGTAGCCCTAGCTTTAGAAATTGTTTTTGTTCGGTAATTTTGCGAATTTCTGGTTTGATCACGATCAGATTTTTTCTAGATCCTTTATTTTTATAGTTGAACCTCACTATTCGGGGAATAGACACAGTTTCTATAGACTGTACTACACTCACATTTCTATCAATTAAGTGGGTAGAACACAGACTGTGATTTGAGGTTTGACTTACTAGTCATACGGTGCGAAGTGTCTTGGTGATGTTCTCCGACAGAAGATCAGCTCCGATTTTGCTGGGGTGCAGGCCATCAGCACGGAAGAGCCTAGGTCGCTCCCAGAAAAGATTCCAATTATTTATAAAGAGCAGCTTCTGTTCAGTACACCAAGACATTAACCATTCATTTAAAGCAAATAATCTACTGAACCTTTCATGTCCACGTCGGTACGTCGGAAGCGGTCCGGACACGATGATCCTCGTCGCGGGCGATGTGGCTCGTACCGTCTCGATCAGACTCCTGAAGTCCTGCTTCAGCACCTCCGTCTGCCGCAGCCTGGTGTCGTTCACCCCCACGTGCAGAACAACAGCTCCGATGCTCTCAGCGCCATTCAGGATCGCTGGAACCTGCGCAGAGACATCGAGGACACGAGCACCAGGAAAACAGTGACTGCGCACCTTACCTTTGGTTGTGGTAGCGTGGACGTGACGGACGATGGAGTCTCCGATGACCACGGCGCCTCGTTCTGCTTCGCGAAGACCTCGAAGACCGGGGGCGGCGGAGGGGGAGAGGTCCTGGTCCGAGGCCTGGCTCGCGCCTTCCGTTGCTGAAGAACCCAAGGTCCCTGGTGTGACGGCGCCGGAGTAAACGAGGGCTGGGATGAACGCGTTCTGGGTTCTCGGGCCCTGTGCAGAGAAGTACACGGCGTAGAGGAAGCAGGAGTGTTAATATCGCGCTGCAAACTTACCGAGGATTGGTGAGCGTCAGCACGGGATGTTTCCAGCGCTGTTCGCCGCTCCCGTAGCTCGGCCTGTTTCTCCAGAAGGGTCCGGATCTGTCGTTCCACGGCCTCCAGCTCCAACTGCACCGCATGCAGCTCGAACGTGTCCTCACCTGCACTCAAAAGTAGAGACACATCCGATACACTCGCCATTAGTATAGATGAACAATAATATTGTGAGTGAGAAGAGTACAAACGCTAGTGTGACCACGCCGCTATTGCTAACGGGCTAAAGCTAGTAGCGAATGTTCGAGAAGTCGGATAAAACTAGCGATATCAAGGCAATCCGAGTGTTTTTTATATAAAATAGTGTCGGGGATGTGTTCCCCCGCCGTAAAAGAGAGAATGGTAGGTTATAAATTTGATTTTAAGAAAAAAACAAGCAATTAGGAATCAACTCGACGGAGCTCTAACTCAAACAGCGCGGCAGCAACAAACAAGAAGTGACGATATGTGGCTTGGAATTAGCCCGCTCACATATCTCACAGCTAGTAGTCGCTATCAGGCAATCCGAGTGTTTTTTATATAAAATAGTGTCAGGGATGTGTTCCCCCGCCGTAAAAGAGAGAATGGTAGGTTATAAATTTGATTTTAAGAAAAAAAACAAGCAATTAGGAATCAACTCGACGGAGCTCTAACTCAAACAGCGCGGCAGCAACAAACAGGAAGTGACGAATGATCATGATTTTTTTTTTTTTTTTTTTTTTTTTTTTTAGTAGTAGTAGAAATAGTAAATTATAATAGTAGTATTTGCACAACTAATTAATTGACCTGGCAAACAACTATCGACCACTAATAAACCTGCTGAAAACCCTGCTGGTTAAGGTAGGTTTTGGAGCTGGTATGCTGGTGTATGGCATAAAACCAGCAGAGGACCAGCATAAACCAGCTCCAAAACCTACCTTAACCAGCATATGCTGTTTTTTTCAGCAGGGAATGCTGTAAAAATGTTTCTCCCCTTAGGACCTAAAGCTTTTCAATGATGTTTGATGACTGAAGACACTTTACAATACATGGTTAGTAATTTGTATAAAAACGGATATAGTTGTTAATGGATAATGAATTACTAATGTCCAAACCAGATGTTCATTAACTCACCTTGAATTCAGCGTGTTTTAACTTAAACCTTTTTTTTTAATCATATTTCAAGTTTTACTTAATTTTGTTGTACATTGTAACAGTCACATTTCCAAATATTTATGACCCACCTTCTGTCAGTCGTACACTACTACCGATCAAATGTTGAAGAACATTGTGCAGTTTTAACTTCCTGTTTGTTTTTGTTTTCTTTAGATGTCTTACAACAAGTGAAGGCTGAAAAAAAGGAGGCCTCAAAGTTTGTATTTGCTGTTTCTGCAAAACTGGCTCCGTTTGTGCTCCTGATCAGCTTCGGGCATTGCTCATGGTGGAAATCCCTGAGTTCGTCAGAGTGTCAATTTAATGAATAAGGACATACTTTTTGCATTAGAAGAGTAGCTTCAATCCTTGAAAAGCTTCAAGTCCTGAGCAGTGAACTGTGGTAGTGTTTCAGTCTGTAGTACTGTGTTTCTGTCTTCATTTCCATGTGTATTTACTTCCATTTATGTTGTCACAGTTTTCCAGGCTCTTTTCCCAATGACTAAAATGCATGTTTGAGCTGTTTTAACTGAAAGTAACTGACATCTTACAATTTGTCTGTGCTATTGTTTTGTCTCAAGATGAATGCCAATAATGTTGTTGTTGTTGTTTTTTAACCCCTTTCACAGACAAGGCTTAAATCTAGTCCCAGACTAAAATGTATGTCTGAGCTGTTTTAACTGAAAACATATCTTAGCCATTGTTTTGTCTTTAGAAAAACCCCAGTAATGATTGTTTTTTCTAAGGCATGTTTATAAAAGCTACTGAAATAATTGAACTAAGGTCTGATCCTGGCTTAGCCTAAGCCCTGTCTGTGAAACCAGGTCTATTTGTTTTTGTCACCATGAAATGCCATTTTTCCAGCCACTTGTTTTTCCTGAATGTGATGTTAATTCCTGTTCAAACAGTGTGTGGTTATAAATGAATACATTTGTATGTAAACTGAAGGAAGTTGTAAATTGTTCATTAAAACCATATTAACTCCAGCCCTTACATTGTCTCTGATTGAAATGAGTAGAAATAGACATTTAACTGGCTTAGAATCTTGCTGTACATAAAGCAAGATTGATTTGATATTGTTTCCATGTTAATTCAATGTTAAATAGGTGATTTAATTAAGGTTGAAAAAACATTGAATTTACAACCATGTTGATCTATTTTTCATCATTGAAATAACATTATTTCAGGGTGCAAACCTGATGAAAAATCAATGTAAAATTCAACGTTGATTCAAGGTTGGTCTTCTATCTGGGAATGGTTATGAGATGGTTACAGGCTTCCTAAATAAAACTAAAAATATTTTTCGAATGTGTTTAAGGGCCTTAAATCACTTGAATCCCATTAATTGCTGCTTGCAGCTTATTTAACATTGTTTCTGAACATTATAACCCTGACATTTATCTGTGTGCTGCACATTTTATGTAGGACAGAATTATCTTACTCAGTATTTTTGTTCTTTTCCAATACAATTTTTTTTCAAAGCAAATTTACTTGGGATGCAGATATAAAACAAAATGAAGTGAGTTTATACAAATATCTGTCAGTGGGTTATGAACACTTCCCTTTGAATGAAGTAGATTTTTCTGAGCACTTCATAAGGCCAGCACAAATTCAACAAGCGTTATTATACCAAATCAAAGAAACTGAATCATCATCATCATCATCATCATCACCAAACTTCATTCATCATCACATGACAACAAAACCTTGAAATAGAGACTTTCTCTTATCTCTGACTTAATGCAGCATAGCTTTCACAAGTTCGCCTGCCCATTCAGTCTGAATGGTTAATGGTAAAACAAACTTGGCTTGCTGTCCTCGAAGGAGGCTCGGCTTAGTTAAACCCTCCTATAACAGTGCTGCATAAAGGGAGAATAAGATAAATAGAGGAGGAGATGGGGAGGAGGAGGGATGCTGGAAGAATTGTCGCTGGGATGACGCAGTGACCGCTGCTTATATACACTCATAATGATGACTGACAGGTGTTGTATTATATCAAGAAAATGCAATTACCCTGCCTCCTTGTTTAGATTTTGGAAGTCTGTTGCTACACATTTGGCCAATGTATTAAACATTAGGCATTGCTTACAATATTATTATTATTATTTTTGTTTGTTTCTAAGAAATGTATTATACTGTATGGCCAGAGATGTACAGTTATTGTTGGATATGTGTGTGTGTGCCTGTCCATGAGAAGGAGGAGCAGAACTGGACTGCAGCACACAGAAGTGTGTGCGGTTCTGTGTGTGTGTGCTCAAGGACACGGAGAACTGTGGTTCTACTCCTAGAACCTTATAAGGACATCAGCCATCTTGGATGAGTTTACTGGAGTTCAAGGACACAAAAGCCAGACAGCTCACACCTGCAAGGCCCTTGAGAACGATCTGGGAAATTTTAGGAAAGTTACAATGTATGTCAGTCAAGAAGATAACCTAACGTCTGCGATAAACAACACGAGTATAAAAGACTGATGAGTTGATTGCCTCTTCGGATACTGATACGTCAGTACCCCCGACTCCTAGAAGCCCAGAGCTGAGGACAAGAAACCCCAAGCTGAAGATGGGAAGCCCAGAGCTGACTACACCTTTGACTCAAAAGAGTGATTACTGTATTTTATACCTTAATGATGAAGTTTTATTTGCCTTTAAATTTTTGTTTATTATAAAAAGAAAAGCTACCAATTAAAAGAAATTTAATTGATTACAAAAGCTGCCTACCTTGGCTTGATTTATAGTGTTTTAAGACTTTGAACAAGAACATACCACAGAGGAGTCTTCTGACCAAATTGTAAGTAATTTTAAATGCTTATAATTTAGGCCAGACTCGACTTACTTTACCTAACCTGAGAGTAATAAATAATAAGGTTAAAGGTGTTACGATCAAAATACACACCGCAAAACACAGGACTGAATGTTTCAGCTCCTCCCGAACCTACGTTGGGAACTACATTACAACATAAGTACTACTAACAGAGAAATAATATAAAATGGGAAGTAACAAGAAATTAATTCTGATATGACAGTGAAAATAAAAACTCTCATAACAAAATACTGACAAAAACACAGCAGTGTTTTAAAGGACAAATTGTTCAGTGTTTGCTTCTTTCTGCACCATCTTGTCTGTCTGGAACTGGTTCAGATGTAGTGAACAATGCAGCTACAGCTATCTCCAGTACTGATTTGGTAATTGTAGCACCCCAGATCATATGAAAGTGTCACACATCCTCAGTGTGGACAGCGAATAGTTAACTTTGACGCTCGAAACTCTCTCTGCTCGTGCCACATCAGATATCGCATATTAACCTGCTGTTAAACATGCTCAAGAATTCATTCAAACTTTTTGCAGCACACGGGTTCATTTTTCAAATGTTGTTGAGCTTGACTGTTGATGATGTCACAGTGATTGACACTGGTGGGCGTGTCCCATCTCATCAAACTGAACATTATTGCTCATTCACTCCATCAGGAACATTTCCACTGATTAGCTGCTTCTCTTCATTCACTTCTTCTTCTTCTGTGGAACCTTAAAGAAAATACAGATAAATCATAAAAATTAAAAAAGTTTTGCTGTATACATTTACGTATAGATGATGTTACAGCTAATCTCAAGAGTTCCCCTAAAAACAGCAAAAAATAAATAGAACAAATCTAATATTTTCTACAATATAAATCACTACAAATGTTTCCCTTGAACCCTTAAAGAAAAATAATACAGTATAGGATACTGAGGCTTCATTCATCTACCTGTTGTCTTAGGAATATACAAAAAGATTTTCAATGGATAAAGTTTTTTTTTCGCTTCTCACAAACTCCTCTGTTCTTCTGTGGCATTTGACTATTTTAGCTATCGACAAACATGTTCCCTGTACGTGAAGTTTTTTTTATGTTATATTGATCAACTGACTGTACATTTGGAAAAATGTTTTCTTAAAACTTGAATAATCAAAACTTAATAATCTGGAATATGCAAAAAGACAGTGCATTCTTGGAACACCAATCAGTTTGCACCTGTTGTGAAAATCTATATGTTATTATAATAAATGACGTTCTACTCACCATTGACAGTCACATTGAATCTTCTGAATGTGGTCTGTTTGCTGTTGATGATCTGTAGTTTAAAATGTCCAGAGTCTGTGATTCCAATGTTTCTGATGGTGAGCGATCCAGTTTCGTTGTCCAGCTCCAGTCTGTCTCTGAAACTCTCACTAATGCTAGTCCTTCCTGAATCAGTTTTAACAACGAGACGGTTTTCAGGTCCAAACGTCCACAGCATTAGATCATTGCTCTGTATTTCAGCATGAGTCTCGAGAATGACAGGATCTCCCATCTTCACTTTCAATGTCCTCACTTCATGTCACAGCAAGAAAAAAAGTAAAATCAAGTGACTGAATTAAAGTAACTGAATTTGCCGTTTGAACATAACATATATTTGTAGGGCCAGATTAACTAACAGCTTTGTGCCAATGCAAACCCTTTTTTTTTGTCAGGATTTACTAAAGACACACAGTGCTGAAAAGGTGAGGACACCGTTCTTTTTGCGGCTTACATTATTGCATATTCATTTGTAGGAGTTTCCTTTTCAGATGCAAAATTCATTAATTACTCACCCTCATGTTGTTCCACACCTGTAAGACCATAGTTCATCTTCAGAACACAAATTAAGAAGATATTTTTTATTAAATCCAAGAGCTTACTGTTCCTCCATTGGGAGCTATGCAACTTACACATTCAAGGCCCAGAAAGGAAGGAAAGACATCATTAAATTAATCCGGCCATGTGACTCCAGTAGTTCAACCTCAGTTTTATGAAGCGACACAAATAATTTACAACTTTAAGGAAATACTTACCAGCAAAGCAGTAGTGAGAGCAACACAACGCACGTGTTCTGGGTTGAGTCGAGAGCAGAAGTTGTTCTGTGAATGTGCCGTAGATTATATTATTTTGTAAATATAGTGGTAAACTATTATTATTATTATTATTATTATTATTATTTGTGCAAACAAAGCACTCGCGTTGCTTCATAAAACCACTGGAGTCACATGGATTACTTTAATGATGTCTTTCCTTCCTTTCTGGACCTTGAATGTGTAAATTCAATATAGCTCCCAATGGAGGGACAGACAGCTCTCAAATTTCATCAAAAAGATCTTAATTTGTGTTCTGAAGATGAACGAAGGTCTTACGGGTTTGGAACTACATGAGGGAGAGTAATAAATTATAGACATTTCATTTTTGGGTGAACTAACCCTTCAACACTTACCACTGACAGTAACAATGAATCTCTTGCATTTTGTTCTTGTGGTGCTTTTGGTGCCGCAGCCACTTTTGCTGCTGCTGCTGCTGCTGATCTTTAGTATATAGAGTCCAGAGTGTATGGTTCTGATGTTGCTAATGCTGAGATCTCCAGTTTTTTCATCCAGCCTCAGTTTGCTTCTGAATCTCCCATCAGCACCGGTAGATTTCTTAATGGTCCCCCTATTAATTTCAGCAATGCGATTGTCTTCAGTTTCATAGCACCACTCTATCGTATCAATACCCTGTATGTTAGTAAGACCAGTGAGTAGAGTTGGAGAATCTCCCTCCTTCATTGACTTCTTCTCTTCGTCTGTCACAGCAACATGTGGAAACGGAGAACAGAAATGTGGAAAAGAGAAGATTATCACTGAACAATGTTAGTCTGTTCATTACACAGGGTTATCATTTGACTTTAGAAGACTTTGAATATATGACAACGTAGTGCATTTATGGTACTTTTTCTTTTTAAAGCTTGAACTTTGTGGTCACCCCTGTATGGAAAAGAGCAGTTTCAGAAGGCCTTTATTAACCCCCTGGAGCCATACGGATTTCTTTTATGGTGGATGGATGCACTTTTTTGACTCCCGTTCACTGCCATTATAATGCTTGAAAGAGCCAGGATATTTTTAAATATAACTCCAATTGTGTTCATCTGAAAGAATAGTCATATACACCTAGGATGGCTTGAGGGTGAGTAAATCATGGGATAATTGTAACTTTTGATTAACTATTCTTTTAAACTGGAAAGTTTTCCCAAACATTATGCGGAATCAGGTTAAGTCTTGGAATGTGATGAATGATGGAATACGCTTAGCCTCAAGGGCCGCTCCGAAGCAGTATTAGAGATTGTGTGGATTAAGAGTACTGAGCTTTGGCTTTTTTCCTATGTTGTGCATGCACTCTCAAGTGGCCAAGACTGCAAGTGTGGGTATGTGGAGAGGCCCAAAGGCTGCCTTATACAGATCCATCAAAATGAGACACCCTTTGGCAACTCTTGATGACCTGGCAGCCTTGCTAACCTTACTTATTTGAGAAGCACTCATCACCTTCAAACATACGAGCATAACTCATTGTCAGATTACTGCAGGTTTTTGGAAATCGAAGCTATTCTTGCTATTCTTGCAGCTCGCCATTCTAAATTAAAGGATTTCGGCGACAACTGGTGATCTTTTATATGTAAATGACATTAATTAGGCATTGTGTACAAGACGGAGAATTGAAACCATTCAGCAGCGCACAAGATCAAGATCATTTGCGATTTGTAGAATTCACATCTGAAAGAGTTGTACGCAAAGACTATAGATATAAAAAGAAGGTGCACTGATATTAGATATGAATGGGAGAAACTTAAACGTGCAATATGGAGGAATAGTCCTGCCTTCTAAGTAAAAGAGCCAGTCGCCAATTAGTAAAGTCACTGCGTCACTGCAGCTGCCGCTAGAAGCTCCGGTTCCTGTAGAAACCTGAGACTTGCGCTTAGGACTGCACATGTGCATTGACTGGTCTAGTCTGAAAAATACGCTTTTTTAACGTTATTTGAGCATAAGAAACAACATTTATAGGTCCATGTCAGATTTTGTTGCTGATTTGAAATATGTAATTTAATTGTGAGTTCGCTGAGCAGTTTTTGATTTTTTAGGATAGATAGGACTTGGTCTTGGATGCCCAAAATAGCTGCCCAGAAGCGTTGCAAATATGGCCGCCGAGTGAACAGACTTTCCTTGAAAGGGACGTTGGCGTACCTGTGTTTTCTGTGCGTATGTTCATTCTATGAACACACGTACACATATTTGACAAATTATCACTGTATAGGACTGTTTCTGCACAACATTTTATAAATGAGGCCCCAGGTGCGTTTAATTAGGGCTGAAGCTAAACTCTGCAGGACTGTGTTGCCCCAGGGACTGAAGTCTGCACCCCTGCCTCTGAAGGTGTGTTGAAACTGGTTGGAACAGGACATTGGGTCTCTAAGAGCAGGGTTGAAAACCTCTGATGTCCACAGTTTAAAGAAAGTTATGACATTTTGGAGGAGATGGGAAACCTGTTTAAAGTATATTATACTTACCCATTTTCTTTTTTAATTTAAAGATCCTGTGGCGGTAGTAAATCGCAGCTAAAGCTGCAGCCACAAGCAGCAGAACAGGAACTAAAACACCAACAACCATCCCTGCTTTAGCGCCTGAAGAAAGCTGTGGTTCTGGGACAGCTATAAATAGAGACGGTGAAGGTGTCAGTCAGTGTGATGATCTGAAATGACTCATGCCATTACATTAAAAGACTTGATCTTCCAATTACTCACCACTGACTGAAAGAAGGAATCGCCGTGAGCTCTCAATGCCTCTGATCTGTAGTTCATAGAGTCCAGAGTCATTTGTTCTGGTGTTTGTGATGCTCAAAGATCCAGTCTGAAGATCCAGCTGCAGTCGATCTCCGAATCTCTCATCAGCATCGTGTAATGAGGTCTCGTTGGCCTCGATATCGATTTTAGCCAGGAGGACACCTTTATCTCCAAACCTCCACAGCATCAGAGCATCTTTGTGTATTTCAGCATCATTGCGTAAAGTGACAGACTCTCCCTCCGTCACTGACACTGACTTCATTCCATCCGTCTCACCAACCACACCTGCGAAACAAGTGGAACCTTAATAAAAGTTTCACAACATTTCACAAATTTTGAACGAGTTAGACCCATTATGAAATCTTGCATTTAAATTGCAAAATCTGGAAACTCTCACTCAATAAATGCTGACACAGACATGTCAGGGTGGCACAACTGCAAACATGGCTCTTATTATGAATTGATAAGGCAATAATAACATTAAGCATGACAATGCAGCATCCTGAGGAGCCCAAATGATCCTTGTGGCAAATTGAAAATGTTTGTACATCTCTCTCAAATACTGATTAAAATTTTCAAGGACGGATAGATAGGTACACTTTCCATATCAGGTGGTACAACAATGTAAAACAGGAAAATGCTATCATAAACTTCTCTACTGTATTTAAAAATTGGCAAAAGCTAATACAGACAACCAAACAGAAGCCTGATCAGTGTAAGATTAGTTGCAAAAGTCAGGTAGCACAGCCAGAAAGTCACGTGGCGCAAAAACAGTAAACAACATTAATGAATTTAAAATGTTAGTTTCAAAGAAAGATTTTTCTAAAAGACCTTTTTTTGAAGCTTTATTAGTCATATCACATGATCATTGTTGCAGTGAAAGACTCGAGATACTCACCAATGACTGTGACATTAAATATCTTTGTTGTAGTCATTTCTCTAGAGATGGTGAGTTTATATTGTCCTGAGTGTCTGATTCTGGTGTTTCTGATGGTCAGAGATCCAGTCTTTTGGTCCACCTGCAATCTGCCTCTGAATCCAGCATCATCAGTGAAAAAAACTGGAGTTAAGTCATCCTTTCGCCTTATCTGAGATATGAGCAAGTCTTTAGGTCCAAACAGCCACAGAATGGTATCATCGTTCAGTACTTCAGTAAGATTAGTGTGTAGAGTCACAGAATCTCCCTCCATCACCGTCATCGGCTCAGGTTTAGATTCTTCTGTCTCTTTATCAGACACACCTGGAAAACAAACAGAACCAGTTTTACTGATACTTCAGCAAACAGATTCAACTGAAATCATAGTGTGACCAGCTCAGAAGACAAACAGATACTGGTTTACTGTTCTGGGGTGTTTTTCCCAAAAGCATCATGAGCTAACTATGCTTGTTCTGTGAAACTCTGTTGGTAATGATGAAACTTCTGACCATTGTGGAAAAAAATATGAAATTCAAGAGCATACACAACAATACATAAGCATAAAAACAAGATAAATGTAGCCTACTTGAGAAGCAACACTGCACAAATGATTAAGACTTAAAAATAAATATTTTGTCTTAATGCACTAACAGCATTTTTTCCCTATTTTTTTTATCATCCCTTTACATGTGAAACAATGAACTACACTGCTTTTTTTGAAACTATAAAGTCTTAATCTGTCATTTTTGGTTCTCAAATAAATGCATCTTGCCTCATGACATAAATACTCATCAAGAATTGGATTTTATTGCAGTGTGTTATCTCTGTTGGATTTATTGCTAGCACTGCACAACTGTGGTGTAAGTTTTTCATAAAACATAGAAAGCAAACATTCAACATTTAGGCAACAGAATGTTTACCAAACTATCGATAAAGATGAAAACAGACAGCAAATAGGCTTTTTATTGACCAAAAGTTACATCAAATTTGATGTGTGCAAGGCCTTGTTATATTTGAGGGTCTTTCATCCAAATTAGACCAACGGAAAAACAACTCTCATCCATGAAAAAGACAACTGCCACAGGCTGTTTACTTGCACTAAAGTTAACTTTAAATAGTAAACGTAGTTATACCCTGTAAATGAAAAAACAAAACAAAAACACTTACAAAAGGAAATTTGTTCAGCAAATGCTCTTTTTGTTTCTGCTGTTATGGCCATGTTCTAGACTAGAGAGCTGGATATGCACGTGTGAATATGAATATCTAACTTTCTAGCATAGTGAATCTCAACCTTTTTTGACCCCTGTCATATTTGGACCCCAAACAACCTGGCTCATAGGTATCATGTCTTTGTAACAACCAAATGCAATCAAGTATAATTCACTACTAAAGTTAGCTAACTTGTCCATACTCTGCCAAATGCTTTTTATTTTAGGAACATGTTATATGCAAAAATATACTCCGATATTTTATACGGACACGCATTACGTCGCAAACCACTGGGCGTCCACGGACCGACAACTGTTAGACACATTACCTATTCATAAATGTTAATGTCATTACTCATTTCCATGCATTTGACGTAGAAATGATAATTAAAACGTCGTGTAGCTACATAGTAAATTGAAACCGAAAGGAAAGTTTCGAAACTTACCGTAGATGATTAGTAAGAACAGAAAGACGGATAACATGTCCCGTATGTTGAGCTGTGAAGATTCTGAATTTAATAAAGATGGCTAATTAGGTTACTTTAGAATCTCCGATGTGTTTGTAATTCTAAACCACACCCAAAACTAAGGAGACTTAACAGCGCCCTTTTGGGTGCCCTGATGCTACGTCATCAAATACGTCACAAACTTGGTCTCGAGTTTGATGATTCTAGTATGAGCTTCACTGGTTTCACTCTGGTTTTACCCAGATAAGCGCTCTCTCAGAAGACTTAAGAATGATACCAATACCTTCTGTTCTGTCTGTTTAGAGAAACCTGAAACTACTTTACATTCATTTTGGAATTCTCTCACACGCTGACATTTTGGTGTGACATTTGTGATTTTATCAAATGTTATGTCCTATCCTAACTTTGGATTTACATATAGGCCTAGAAATGTAATTTTTGGCTTTTCATGAATTTGAAAAGTTATATTTATCTTATAAACCTTATTTTTTATTATTTATTTATTGTTATAGCTAAACATCACATTCACAAATGTACATTTTCTGAATGCATATCTCTTTTTTAAGATTTAAATTTGAAATGAAAATTGAGTTTTCGAAAAAACTTAAAAGCTATATCAACAGCGGCTGTGTTTAAGCACTTTGTTGTATTGTTATGTTATGACAATGATGATAATTGTTTGTTTTTTTCCCGTTTGTTCAAGCATTAAAAAAGAGTTTAGGTATGACCCCCGATTAATGTCACTTTGTATTGCACACATGTTTGCCTATGCATATCTTATGCTATGCTTGTTATTTGTTCTATCGTCAAAAGAAAAGAAAAAAAGGCGGTATTATACTTTCATATTACATACTTTCATTTATGTTGCAAAACATCACCTAAATTCTTACAGAATGTTTTAGGTGTCGAATTCCTACTTTATTGCACAACCCCTGAGGGTTATGTTTAGTAAGTTTTTTTTTTTATTATTTATTCTCAACTTTATTTCTTTAAATAGGGATACGATTTTTAAGGAACATAAATCTAGCTTTGTCGGTCAACTGGACAGAGATCTTCAACTGAGGAACAGCAGGAAGCAGTGAACACTGCATAGGGACCCTAAAAATCGGTAGTGAAGTGTGGCCAATCTGAGTTCCTAGGCGCATATTGCAACTAGACTCATGCACACAAATTTTAACACGCCTAATTTAATGGACTTATTCCATTTAACAACAACATTCCCCTTCCAAAAAGTTTATTTTAAGCGGTAAGAAAACGTATTCAGTGCCATCAACTTGCCGTGACATCCGCTAGGAAACCAGCAGGGAACGCCCACTAGACATTTGGCGACATGCAGCGATAAAGTCGGTGATGTGAACGGGTTGTTTTTAGAGTGGTTTACTGCATGATTAAAGCGTTTGGCAAACGGCCAAGGGATATGGATAACGCTTTTATTTGGTTCTTTGTGTGCTTGTGGCGTCTTGTTGGTGAGTTATGAGTGTTTTATGACGTTCATGCATTTTTAGAAATAATAAATGCTTTGCATTATGGTGGTATTTATGAAAATAGTTAAAGGTTAAGTCTTTGTTTACTACAATTCATTCAAAATGCATAGGGAAAAATGCCTCCATAATACAACTGATGATAACTGACAGTTTGGTCATAAATAACAAACATAATGTTTTTTTTTAGCTTGTTATAAAACTTGTTTCTGTTTGTTCTCTAGATGTGACAGATGAAATGAAGTCAGTTTCAGTGATGGAGGGAGATTCTGTCACTCTAAACACAGATATTACTGAAGTACTGAAATATTTGTCAATACAGTGGATGTTCAGAAGCACAAGAATAGCTGAAGTCAGCAGACTCACGCAGACAAACTTGACATACGTAGGTCCTGATGGGAGAATGAGAGACAGACTGAAACTAGATCAGACCGGATCTCTGACCATCACAAACACCAGAACCACAGACTCTGGACTTTACAAACTATCACTTATCAGCAGAGAGACCAAATACAAGAGTTTCAATGTTACTGTCTATGGTGAGTAAGGAATAACAGTGTTCGCATGACTATTATATATATATTTTTTTGTTATTCCTTACATTATATTAAATGGATTTAGTTCCCTTTGAAATTTGGATCTACTATAAATAAAGATCAATGAGGCTGATGTCAAAGTATCTGTTATTATCAGAATCTCCACAAAGCACTTCATCACCAGAAAGATCATCAACCTCCAATTTCTTGTCGTCCTGTTGTGCAGTGAGTAATTTATCTTTCACCCAGACTGAAGATGCCAGCATTACTGAACTCCATCAGCCAAGTTCAGGTATTTCACTCGTAATATACATAAGAACTCTGTTTATGTGTTCAGTCAATTTGATATTAGTTTTTTTGTAAAGCTTTCTCTCTGAAAGTGAAAGTAGTGAGACTGAAGTGAGAATGGAAACCACGCGTGCAGTTGTGGCCAAACACGTTCAGATGTGTTGCTTTATGCAACTGCTGATGGGTGCTAAACAATCAACCACACAAAACAATTAAAATAACAAGATTTTCATTTACAACAGTTATGCATTTGGAAGATGCTTTTCTCCACTTATAATGCATTCAAGTTTACATTTGATCAGCTCATGCATTCATAGAGAAAGAATGACTGTTTGTGCACTTTGCTTTTTTTTCTTTTGTTATTTCACTGGAACAGAGAGCAGACCGCAGATGAGCATGAGTGAAGGAGTTGCTTTAGAAAACACTTTTCACTCTTTTTTTTTCTCGCTCGGGGCAAAAAAAAGTTATTGGAGAAAGAATCACATAATCACACTGGTTTCTAAGAGAGCTCAGATTAAAGATCAAGTTCTAGAATTATATTATATTCATTATATTAAACAATCCTAGCTAAAGTTATTTGGCTAAGCAAAGAAAGTGTGCATGAATACCCACTCAGCCTGCACACAGTCCTAATAATTACCCACCAAAGTGGCATCTGTAAGCCTATTTGAAAGAGATCTGAATGCACAATTCGTTTTCTTTTTTTTTAGACCTCATCCACTGTTGTGGTTTCATTGAAACTGTGATCCGATTGGCTCTCTCTGCTCTGGTGGGCGTGGCTACTGTTGCTTTTCTGGTTTATGATATCAGATCTACAAGAAGTGAGCTGAACAGAACAGAAGAGAGCAGATCCCACCGTCAGACCATCAGTGTGAAATGAGCAGAAGGTTTAGATCCAGATATGTTTGCTGGTATAAACCCAAAAATTAAAAATGCATTAAGATTTTCTGTATTTGCACTAACAGATTATTTTTCATTCATTGGCATTTACTGGTTGTGTATGCATAGAATATGATTTTGATTGATCTGTTAAATGAAATACATGGCTCTAAACATAATTACGCCAAATAAAATAAGAATTAGCAACGCATACTGTAGCCTATATAACTTCACATGATGATGAATATTTGCATCACAAAAGCTAAATGAAGCAATTATGGTGATGATGACACATATATTTTTTCCTGTCCCAATTTAAAAATAATATTCTTCTAACTGCTGGCCTGTGTCCGAGAAGACTGGGCATTATAATAACGCTTTAAAGGTGTATGCACTGTATTATATAACATGATAAAATCTTTGCTGTTGCACACAATCTCCTCCAGTCCTTCTGTCGTCTGATTAATAGTTAAAGACTGTTTTATCAAGTTAAAGTCTTTTAGTATAATTGTACAAACGTGTCTCTCTGCTGTGAAATCTGTATCAAGTAAACGCAAGAATAACTCTGATATTGTAAGTGATATTTAAACTGCACTGAAGCAGCTTCGATACAACAAATTGTCTAAACTGACTGTAATCTGTATTATTAGTTTAATGTCTCTCGCATCACAGAATCATTTACACTCCAATCAACATTTTCTGTCTCTTTAACTTATTTGCTAAGCAGTCATGAAATAAGTGGGATCACGAAGAGTTGACAGGTGTGATTTTTTCCTAAATCATTTCCAGCAATAAAGCGGGAGGAGAGGGATCATCATCAGCTGTGAAGGGTGGGAAAGGGTTCACTGCACACCTCATCCATCTCAACACGTCTACTTAAATGTGTAATCATGAAAGCCAGTTCACAGCTTCACTCTAAAGCAGGTCAAACGCTCGGGTCTCTGTCTCCACCTGCTGGACGGAGTCTGTAACTGCAGCTGTCAGGCTGAGGTGCGTCTCAGTGCGGATAGTGATAGCAAACGTGGCCGACAAACACTGACCAGTCACATTCACATGATCATTAATGACACTTTTGCATTTGAACAAATCCCTGCTTTAGAACCACTCTTATGCAGCTGTGCACAACTGTGACATTTCTGGATTTGCCCCTTTACATTGCACAGTGCTACACAACCTGTTGGTTTAGGGTTATTCCACAGTAATACTTACTGTAAACACTGCTGTAATTGCATACAAGTTACAACATTTGACTTTAATTTAACAGCATTCAAGCTGTTGACTGCAGTGGTTAGGCCGTTACAGCATGTGTGGTATGGGACCTGCATGTTTTATGTCTCAATGACATGCAAGAAAACAACCAAATAATGGATTTATAATATGTGTTGTAATGTTTTGTTACTTATTTAAATCCCCTTATTACAAGAAAAACATAGGACAAGTTTAACAAGTTTATTAAAATCTTGAATGTATAGAAGGGTGCACACTTCTTATATTCCTTGCTGATTAACTTTACCTGAGTCCTAGATTGCTCGGGTCCATGGAGTGACGGCCACATTCCATGTGGCAGCAGACAGAGGGAGAGGCGGTGCTTCAATCTCCTAATTTGTGCTGTGCCAGAGGAAGTTGGACTGTACCATCATGTTCTGAGTTAGAGGGGATCTTTTGTGTTATGTCATTCAGGTTATCTGTTTGTTGGTTTGAGCATTTTCTTTTCATGAATTTTAGGTAGATGATTGTATTATGTTAGGTATGATAGCATATATTGTTCTGTGACCTGCCATTTTGTTTGAGTTTATTTGGTAAAATTATTATTTGATATTTACCTTTACTTGGTTTGGTATGTGCTAAATGGGTATTTATAGCAATGATGAGATGTTAACAGGGAAGTTATTTTTCTTTGATTGTTTAATTTTTTTTTTTTTTTTGATTATTCCTTTGTATATACTTTGGAAATGATTTTCAACTTCCCTGTTAAGTTTATTTATTTATTTTTTTTGTTGGAACAAATAAACCCTTCCCGTTTTGCTTACTACCTGTCCAGCTTGTTCTTGGCCCGACCACCACAACAGGTTAATAAATCAAGGTTATTGGTCTTGTTTAGTGCTTTTTTCTTTCATAATATCCCACCTAAATCACAACTTAACCCTTTAACTGACATCTCTACTGTACAGTAGACCTTTATTTGATAGGGAATAAATCTGTCAGAATGTTATTTTTTGTTATATACAGGTGCTGGTCATATAATTAGAATATCATCAAAAAGTTGATTTATTTCACTAATTCCATTCAAAAAGTGAAACTTGTATATTATATTCATTCATTACACACAGACTGATATATTTCAAATGTTTATTTCTTTTAATTTTGATGATTATAACTGACAACTAAGGAAAATCCCAAATTCAGTATCTCAGAAAATTAGAATATTACTTAAGACCAATACAAAGAAAGGATTTTTAGAAATCTTGGCCAACTGAAAAGTATAAACATGAAAAGTATGAGCATGTACAGCACTCAATACTTAGTTGGGGCTCCTTTTGCCTGAATTACTGCAGCAATGCGGCGTGGCATGGAGTCGATCAGTCTGTGGCACTGCTCAGGTGTTATAAGAGCCCAGGTTGCTCTGATAGTGGCCTTCAGCTCTTCTGCATTGTTGGGTCTGGCATATCGCATCTTCCTCTTCACAATACCCCATAGATTTTCTATGAGGTTAAGGTCAGGTGAGTTTGCTGGCCAATTAAGAACAGGGATACCATGGTCCTTAAACCAGGTACTGGTAGCTTTGGCACTGTGTGCAGGTGCCAAGTCCTGTTGGAAAATGAAATCTGCATCTCCATAAAGTTGGTCAGCAGCAGGAAGCATGAAGTGCTCTAAAACTTCCTGGTATACGGCTGCGTTGACCTTGGACCTCAGAAAACACAGTGGACCAACACCAGCAGATGACATGGCACCCCAAACCATCACTGACTGTGGAAACTTTACACTGGACCTCAAGCAACGTGGATTGTGTGCCTCTCCTCTCTTCCTCCAGACTCTGGGACCCTGATTTCCAAAGGAAATGTAAAATTTACTTTACCACTCAGCAGCAGCCCAGTCCTTTTTGTCTTTAGCCCAGGCGAGACGCTTCTGACGCTGTCTGTTGTTCAAGAGTGGCTTGACGCAAGGAATGCGAAAGCTGAAACCCATGTCTTGCATACGTCTGTGCGTAGTGGTTCTTGAAGCACTGACTCCAGCTGCAGTCCACTCTTTGTGAATCTCCCCCACATTTTTGAATGGGTTTTGTTTCACAATCCTCTCCAGGGTGCGGTTATCCCTATTGCTTGTACACTTTTTTCTACCACATCTTTTCCTTCCCTTCACCTCTCTATTAATGTGCTTGGACACAGAGCTCTATGAATAGCCAGCCTCTTTTGCAATGACCTTTTGTGTCTTGCCCTCCATGTGCAATGTGTCAATGGTCGTCTTTTGGACAACTGTCAAGTCAGCAGTCTTCCCCATGATTGTGTAGCCTACAGAACTAGACTGAGAGACCATTTAAAGGCCTTTGCAGGTGTTTTGAGTTAATTAGCTGATTAGAGTGTGGCACCAGGTGTCTTCAATATTGAACCTTTTCACAATATTCTAATTTTCTGAGATACTGAATTTGGGATTTTCCTTAGTTGTCAGTTATAATCATCAAAATTAAAAGAAATAAACATTTGAAATATATCAGTCTGTGTGTAATGAATTAATATAATATACAAGTTTCACTTTTTGAATGGAATTAGTGAAATAAATCAACTTTTTGATGATATTCTAATTATATGACCAGCACCTGTAGATGTAATTTTTTTTTCTTCATTCTATTTATTTTTATTTATCTATTTATTTTCATTTAACTTTTTGATACACACTGCCCTGCTGGGGCACCCACTATGTTCCACCACTTTAAGACAAATGGATTTGTTGTGTTTTCATATTCAAGAGGTTATAAGCATGATGCAGCTTTTTGGTGTTCGCATCGAATGTTCTTCAACTTTTATACATAATATATTTGTTTACGAATAGAGATTGATCTGTTGAAAGCAGTTATTTTGAGTTAGATGCCAAATGTTCTTCTCCTATTCAAATTTGACATTGAGGGGGTGCATACAACATATTTGCCCACCGGCAACTATAGTTGCTGCACATTCAAATACGATTTTCAAGAAGAAAAAAAAACCTTTGTCGATTTTTAGCTTGAAAATGACATACTGTATTACTTCACATTAGTATTTATCAGTATATTGACAAAGCTAAAAATGGACAAACACAAAGCACATTTGTTTTGTTTTGATGTCGAAATGGAAAAAAAAACACGATTATTTCAAATTTTTGATAGATATCAGTGTATTGCTGTGCACATAAACACATTCTTTGAAACCATCTAATCAAATTTATAATTTTAAAAGGTTCATTTAAAAATATACAACATAACAGCAGTATTGTAACACTTTTATCAAATGATATACAGTGTAATATGACCTCAAAGTATACTAAGGTTTGTTTTTGCTAAGATTATGGTACAAACATTAAATGATTATCTACTGCATGCAGATGATCTTGTGCTTGTTTATAAGCTGTGATGTATTGAAACAAGACAGAATGACAAAATTGTGCACAGCTGTGCTTCTGTCATTAGTGTTTACAGAATAACATTTTTGAGACATCTCTGACAGCCTCTGTTTATCACTTCTGCTGCGAAACTCTTCAGCTCAGCACATTTAAACTTCGGAGCGGATCCACGCATACATTCAGCCTCAGACGGCCAGCGCTCAACCCACGTGTGCTTATGCAGCACATACATGTACCTGAGAGAGAAAATGTGAGTGAGCTGTGCAAAGTAAAAAAAAAGAAAACCCTTTCTTTTTCAATATTCAGTGGTACTCACCTGTTGGATGTGCTTTCTGTGTGCAAAACATCAGTGATCGGCCCAATGATCAGATATTCCTGACCCTCTTTCAAAGCAAGCCCTGCCCTACAGCTGGCATGAGAGAGGAACACCCTCCTGTCATTTTTTTTCAAATTAGCTTCTGGCCCTGCATGGACAAATGGGCACAGTCACATTAGGGCATAGAGACATAGTCACATTCATTTAAACATAGCTTCAAGTTGCAATTATGTTGTTAAAGAATTAGTTCACCCATAAATGAAATTTCTGTCATTTATTACTCACCCTCATGTCGTCCCACAACCGTAAGACCTTCGTTCATCTTCAGAACACAAATTAAGGTATTTTTGATGAAATCCAAGAGGTTTTTTTATCCTCCATAGAAAGCAACGAAACATTCAAAGTCCAGAGAAGTAGTAAAGACATGGTTAAAATAGTCAACGTGACTACAGTGGTTCAACCTTAATGTTATGAAGCGACGAGAATACTTTTTGTGTGCAAAAACAAAACAAAAAATAACTTTATTCAACAAATTCTTCTCTTCTGTGTTATTCTCTTACGCTGTTTACATCCAGCGCTTCCAGGGGCAGAGCTAGGGGAATCTTTCAGGTTTGAGGTTTCTTAACAGTGCTGTCAAAATATAATTTCACTAAACATATCGCTCTATTAAAATATGTTAAACAGTTCAATACCGCTTTTCTACAGTATCCATACACCGGCAGCACTCCGACAGTGAGTTCACGCACACCGCAGTTGTACACACACACGCCTCCTGTCACTCACTCAGCGCAGCGGCAGGCCTCGAGGCTCTCGTTCAGTCCGGTTGAAGGGTTTTTGTTATGATGTAACAACTGATATGACAATTTTAGCACATTTGTCAGCTAAACATTCATTCAGTGTCCCTTTAATGACCCTGTGCCGCCGCCACAGTTTCATAATGAACTGAAAATTTAAAACATACATAGCCTAAAAGGTCTCTACGTTGTATTTTGCCAACAAATTAAAATCGAAACCGTGATATGGCTTTGTGCCTTTATAAAACAGCAAAAGACATCGATGAAGTATATATACAGTGTGTTTTAAAGAGAAGTGCGCACTTTGCTCACGCGATCGGCTGGTGATCTGGTGATCAAAATAAAAGCTCAAGGATTTATCTTAGAAATTAGTACAAAAGTATTGTAATTTCCCTATACTGTTGTGTAACTAATAAAAATTGTCATTTATTTTAGAGTGCATTTGTTACAATATATAGATATTACGGTCATATGAATAATTATATAGGCCTAAAACATTATTATATTATTGTAATAATTGTTTGGCATCCTAAAACACATTGTAGACTGAGACTCTATATCATATAACTAAAAAGATGTTTGAATCCTCTTTAATGTCCAGGTACAGGTCAATGCTGTTTCTTTGGTCAATTTGCACACTGTACATGGGTTGAAGCTCTTAATTTTGAGCTTCCAAAGTGCTCCAGATTGATGCATTTAACCTTAAAATGTACAAAATTTTCTTACGGGGGAGCATGCCCCCGGACACCCCTAGAGGAGGTACACCAAACATAGTTTTACAAATTCCAGTGGGAAATAATGTACATTTTATGAACTTTACTCAAGAATACTACAACAAAGCTCCTTTCATGTCAGTAAAGCTGTTAACAGAAAATTAAAATGTCATTGGACAAAATAGATTAGAGCTAAGAACCGAATGTTTACAATGTCTGGCCCCGCCCCTCCAGGGGCCTGTACCATGATGGTAGTTGAACAAACTCAGGGTTATAGGATTAATTTCGAGTTGACAAAACCAAACCACTCCAATCTGGCTTTGTTGGTACCATGATGCTGTTCATCAACTTTCTCTGTCAACTCAGGCTCTATCAGTGCAAGTGAAAATTGTGAATTTATATAGTTGATAATATATAGTGATAGAGACACGTAAGGTCACATGTAGTCATATTTAAAGTTTATTTACAGTTTATTTATATTACATATCATCTGTAAATATTAATATTCATTGAAACTAAATGCTTAATAAACTAAAATCGCTTGTGTATTGGATTAATAATAATAATATATATCATATAATAATTATATAAATCATAAAGGTTCATTAGTTAATGTATTAACTAACATGAACTGAGCATGAGCAATACATTCGTTACTGTATTTACTAATTTTCGTTAACGTTAGTTAATGAAAATACAGTTGTTCATTGTTTGTTCATGTTAGTTCACAGTACATTAACTAATGTTAACAAGCTTTTAATCATGTATTATGTTGAAATTAACATTAACAAAGATGAATAAATGCTGTATAAGTGCACTTCATTATTAGTTCATGTTAACTAATGAACCTTATTGTAAAGTGTTACCATTATCATTCAATTTCATCGTTAAATATTTTTTTTTACTGTATAGTGACATTTAATTTTGGAGGACGAGAAACTGGAGGAGTGACTTCATTGCGTTGGATGTGTCAGTTCATTTAGCTCACATCTGATTGGTCCAATTTCAGTTTGAGATCTCTAAACCAGAACATAACCTGCCCCGGAGCAGGTTAGCCTTGGAGCATAAGTTACTATGGTGATGAACACCGCTAAAAGCCAAGTCACTTTCATGGTACCTAAAACCCAGGATTGGAGCAAACTAATCTGAAACTTACCTGGCTAGCCAGCTAATCCGCTTCATGGTACAGGCCCCAGATTCTACATCAGAACCCCGGCTCATTATTGGCCGGCTCCTGCGTCAACATCACACGCATCATGCTGCTCACGTGAACAGGCTTCGGCCAATACTGAGCCGGCGTTCGGACGTAAACACGGAAGCGCTGAACTGCATTCATTGTGTCAACTGCATACGATAATGACAGCGGAGAGATGAATTTGTTGAATAAATTATTTTTTTGTTTTTGTGCAAAGTATTCTTGTCTCTTCGTAACATTAAGGTTGAACCACTGTAGTCACATTGACTATTTTAACCTTGTCTTTACTACTTCTCTGGACTTTGAATGAGGTAATTTTGTTGCTTTCTATGGACGATAAAAAAAAAACCTCTTGGATTTCATCACAAATATCTTAATTTGTGTTCTGAAGACAAACAAAGGTCTTATGGGTGTGGAACGAGATGATGGTGAATACTTAATGACAAGAATTTCATTTTTGGGTGAACTAACCCTTTAAGTACTGCCATTTTTGCCTAAAATGTTTGTAAATAAGAGATGCTGTCAGAAAATTTTAAAACAGGTTTTATATTTACAGTATATTGAGGGTTTTTTTTAACCAGCACAGGCATTTTCTTGTGCGTTACCAGAGATCACTCTAGTGCTAGTGGTAAACCGATATATTGGCCTGGATGATATTTATGAAATTTTGAGAAATATACCACCAGTCAAATGTTTGGAATAATTACGTTTTTTTGTAAGTTTGAACAGTCCTTCAGAAATCATTTTAATATGTGGACTTGATTCCAATCACATTGACAGATATAGGGCCTGCTTTTCTTTCACTGTCCAGTTCAACTCCTCCTTTAAAAAGCTAATTAAAATTATATAGTTTTGCAAAAAAATTCAAAAAGGCACAATAAATGCATTTCAGTAAAAAGGAAGTAGTCTGCTACGACTTACCATTTTGTATAATCTGGACAATCTTCATCTCGTACTGATCGTATTGACACTTCCTTACACTTATCAGTTTAACCTTGTAGGCTGAAGAGGAGACACCAAAAGACCAATTTATTGACCCCACAAAACTTATAAAGGACAGATATGTAAATGTGACCCAGCAAATATTTACCATAATGTCTTCCATTGCATGCAGCCCGCTCTTTCTTAAAAGACACGTTCGGTGGTTTTTGCACACAGCAGTCACCTGTCCAGAAATATTAAAGAGATAATAATAATTATATATGAAAAAGACCCATGAGTGAAATGCCAGCTGAGGCTATGTGTGGAAAAAAGATGCATCGTTAAAGGGTCAGTTCACTCAAAAATAAATAAATAAACGTCACTGGTCACAAGGGATTGTTTTAAAGCTTTTTTTTTTTTTTTTTTTAATTACTCATGCTGCTTCAGAACAACACCAGGGTGACTGCATTTTCACAGATGAATTTAAACTGTCCCTTTAATGTGCAATATGGGGGTATTGTACAGTGTAATCAACAGCAATACTGTACAACTTGTCATTGTTTGTGGTATCTTTAATGGAAAAACTAATCTGCCAATGTAACATGTTTCATGTGCACTCTAAAATATGGTCCACTGTGTTAGTGAAGGCATTTTCCATTTTTATGTTTTACATTTGTGCTACTCGTATTTTGAATTACGCATTGCTTTGTGATGTGTTTTAGGGTTGAAAATTTAACAAAAAATGCTGGTAATTTTCTGCCAGTGTGCAAAAAGAAAATGAGACGGACCCTGTGAGCAGTGGCACATATCGTCTTTGCAGAGCTGCTGGTCTTCAGGAGGAGAGTAGAACCTGCTGCAGCGCTTATCTGAAATAACAGAGATCTTAGTTAGCATTCATCACATAAAACATCTTTAAAGTGCCCAATCTTAATAGCAAAGCAAACACTTAGCCAAGACCACTAATAATGCGTCGGCGCCAATGGCCTTAGCGCATGACATACAGAGCAACTGGTCAGCGCATTCCTGGTTTGAGGTCCTTTGCCGATCCCATTCCCCTCTCTCCACCCCACGCTTTCCCGTCAAAATCTCTACTGTCCTATCTAATAAAGGCACAAAAAACAAAACTCAAGAAAGCCACTAATAATGCAAATAGTCTCAGGTTACATCTGTAACCCTTGTTCCCTGAATAAGGAACGAGACGCTGCGTCGAGCGCTTTGAGAACACCTCTGTGTGATTGCGTCATGAAGCACTTGTGAAATCGAACCAATAGGGTGACGGGACGTCAGAGCGGGTGACGTCACGGACCAGGAAACTATAAAGCACTCCTGAGAACAAAGAATGCCAGCTTCTGATTGGCTGAAGCAAGACGCTCACAGGTGTGCGGGGAGTATGGCTAGGCGACGCAGCGTCTCGTTCCCTATTCAGGGAACAAGGGTTACAGACGTAACCCGAGACGTTCCCTTTCATGGGAACATTGACGCTGCATCGCCTAGCCAAGTATATTCGTGCAAGTAGTTGTATGATACACCTACTGTCACTATGATTTATGGCCCTTCTGATGTATGACAATTGACAGGTGTGACCTTTTGCCCTTCCGTTTCCGGAGTGTGTTTATGACCAGGAAGTATGACCATCTGTTTCCGCACCGTGTTTATGAGTGTCATATGTTTTTATGTTCAGGAAGTGGAATGGTGTTGGGGGTGTTTATACAGGTGGTGGGCAATTTGACGATTGACCGTTTTGAAGTTTGACACAAGTGATAACCGCATTCCGGCTTATGTCTGTGAATGAAACAAATGAGATTAATAAATAAGAAGCGCTGTTGTTAAATGAATCATATGAAAGTGTGATGAACTACTTTTTAACTACTTTCGGTGGAGAGAACGCTGGCGCATGTTGGCTGCCCCTTCTCCGTCCGTATTTTAATTTTTAACCTCATTCGTTTGTTTTTAAACAGTAGAGATTTTATTATTTGGTGTTTTTATGCTGTTTTATTGACACTGGAGTTCTACTGTGGAGTTTCTCGTGGTTTTGGGCACAACATCGTGGGATTGCTGATCCTGCTGACTGGGAACGCTGAGTCCTCTGTGATAGCTATCTATATGCTGCGGTGTGATAACAACGCGTCTGGATTCTATTTCAAGTGACTCAATTTGGATATCATGCAGATTCCTTTGCTTTGCACTGTTATCATCATCATTATTTTGACCCTGTCTGGGCTTCGTGGAGAGCGGGTCCTTCAACAGATGGATTTCATCATGATAAGGTACTCTTTTGCTGAACTTCTCTCATTGGAACATTATTTACTTCCCGACATCTGTGTTCAAAAGACCTTGAAATCATGTCGGCTTTTACGTCGGCCGAAATATTTACACAGAGGATCACAGCAGAATGTTCATACTACTGGGACTGGCATTAAAATCGTATGCTCTCGATCCAAGGACTCTGAAACACAAAAGCGTTCTCTACGTGGCGTTTGCCATGCAAACTTGTGTTATCCGCAACTGACTCATCAGAAAATGCGACTTGAAACCGCTCGATTTGCTTATTGCTTATTCATTTTTCTAAATGTTCGTTCACTGAATAATAAGACTGCTGTACTTCATGATATCATATTGAACAATGCTCTGGACTTCTTTTGTATCTGTGAGACTTGGCACCACCCTATACATATATTGAGAGGCCACGTCTAAGGTGGCGGTCTCGCTGTTATATCTGTCATGGAAATTACCATTCCCTATGTATCATCATTTGAGTGCATTGCTTTTAAAGTGAACGGTGTCTCACCTGTCCTTATTGTACTCATATATCGACCTCCAAAACCAAGTGCCTTAGTGCTGTTTGTCCAGCAATGATTGTGACTGGAGACATTAATATCCACGTGGATAACTCTAATAGTAATCTAACAGCCGATTTCATGGATGCATTAGACTGTTTTAACATGACTCAGCACGTGAAATTTCCCACTCATAATAAAGGTCACACACTTGATCTGGTGTGTTCTGTTGGGGTGGACATTGATCAGCTAGATAGTAATGACTCGTGTATCAGTGATCATAAGCTTCTCACTTTTAATTTAAATGTTCCACTTTTAAGAGGTACTCAAAAAAGGGTCATTAGTTTTAGAAATGTCAAGAATCTTAACTTTGACAGTCTCTCCTGCCTGATCTCAGAGCACTCAGCAGTTGAAACTGTTGATCACTATAATTCCATTTTGTCATCTGCTTTGGATGATTTAGCCCCTAGGAGAGAACATTTTGTTTCATTTAGTAAATCTTCTCCTTGGTACACCACTGAGTTAAGGGCTATGAAGATGAAAAGTAGGCAGCTTGAATGCCAATATAAGAAATCATGTTTAACTGTTCATAAGCTTATGTATGACCGTCATTTGAGTCAATACGCTCTCAAAGCAGCAAGAACAACGTACTATTCATCTATTATTAGTGATGGTGCTGCAAACCCTAATAAGATTTTTAAGACGATCAACAGTCTTCTTGCACCAATCAAGTCACCGATTTGTTCCTCTGTGCAGGAGTGTAACAAGTTTCTTAGTTTCTTCATGGAAAAAATGTAAAATATCTGTAAGTCTATCAAGTTTGTTACCTTGCTCTGCAGTTCCTTTGACCTTTCCACCTAGTTTTCCTGAAAGTGCATTTTCTAGTTTTAACATAGTCACCAATGATTGTATTCTGAAATTAGTGATGGCAATGACATGTACTCTCGACCCAATCCCAACATCTGTTCTAAAGGGGTGTCTCTCTTCGATTAGTCCCCTCATCTTGAACATTGTGAACACCTCCCTCACTACTGGTATAGTTCCAAAAGCCCTTAAAGTTGCAGCTATTACACCAGTCCTTAAAAAGCCTGGATGTGATAAGTCAGATCTATCTAATTACAGACCTATCTCAAACTTACCCTTTCTTGCTAAAGTTTTGGAACGTGTTGTTGTGGCACAACTCCACTCACACTCGTCTTCCAACAAGCTTTTTGAACCTTTTCAGTCTGGGTTTAGAAAGAGACACAGTACAGAGACAGCCCTGGTTCGAGTTATGAATGATCTGCTTGTCTCAGCTGACTCTGGAGCCTCCACCATCCTGGTCTTGTTAGATATTAGTGCTGCATTTGATACAGTGTGCCATTCTATCCTGATAAATAGGCTGGAGAGATGGCTTGGTATCACTGCTTAACTGGTTTAAAAATAGCAAAGCTGTATACACTTTTCACTATTGGAATATATGAATTGCAACTTTACCTAAATTATATGACAGACACGTTATAGACACCAGAGATTTAAAATTATGTGTTACTCAGTGAAACATGACAATACCCGTGACTCCATTTACAACATACGGAACCACTGATAAGACCTACGGAATGATTTAATATATCTTTTCTCCACAAGTCAATCAGGAATCGAATGATATGTAAAATAATCCTACAATGCATGTTAAAACAGGAGACAGTCAGGCGTCAAATCCTCAGGTCTTCTTTATTATAGCGTGATCAAAAGTTAAATCATCCTGGGGAGAATGTGTGAAAGATTGTCTACCAGACAGGCCAGCGTTGCGAGACCTCATGCTGTTATTTTGCGCACATTGTATGGCAACTCTATGGTGATGCATGATGTGTGTGAGCACATGGCTTCTGTCATGTTTGTTTGCCATTTGACTTGTGCACATGATTTTTGTTTGCCATGTGGCCCTTCTGTCAGTCTCTCCCTGCACCCTTGTTACCTTGATGTTAGTTCATTTGCCCACCTGTTTTACAGCCTGTTTAACAGAAATAATGTTTAAATAATTATGATTTAGTGGAAACGTATTGGTATGTGTCAGCTCACACTCACTCTTAATTAGATACATAACAAAACAAGTTATTCAAGTATTCAAGTATTTTCTAAAGTATAAGTAGTTTCTAAATAGATGCACTAAATTACATGTTCATTATCATGAAAACACCTTGGGTGCAACTTAAATGTTTGTTTACAGCTCAATTTTTATTTGAATGTTGATTATTATATCTATAATCAAACAGCAATTTAATTTTGTTGTTAAGTCAATTCCAAGATTTCCCTGTAGAGTTTACAACATTAGTGATTAATTAGAGAAATTATTTTCCTTAAGAATTTTTTTTATATGTACTCTACCTGGAATATTTCCAAAATGAATCAAATCGAATCCAGAGCTTGTGGATTGAAATCGAATCATAGATTTGTGTCAGAGTCTCAGAACTCAGCCATAACTCATAATATTATTTTAATAAAGTTTTTATGTTTCAGTCACATACAGTGCATCCGGAAAGTAATTAGAGTGCTTCACTTTTTCCTCATTTTGTTATGTTACAGCCTTATTCCAAAAGGGAATTATTTTCCTCAAAATAATACAAACAATACCCCATAATAACACCTTTCAGATTTCACTTCCAAAATATTCAGTCTGTTTAAAAATACAACCTAAAATATTTAACAGCCAATTTTCAGTCCATTTTATTTCTCTTTACAAATTCGCTTCCACAAATTCAGTGGTTCAAATTCGACAGCAAATTCAACAATGGACATCCGGGAACTGCACAGTTGCACAAGCTATGATAAGAGTTAAGGAAACAAAGCAACCGAGATGTAATTCTTTAGCATTCCTCAGATGTAATGTTATAGGCTAACTTTCATCAGCATTGGATGGGAAAAGCGTTATAATCTCATTTGCGATAGAGAAAGCAGCTTACATGTACATGAGCTAAGCTCACAACACTCTACAACAGCAGAATGTCACTTTTAATTATTTTAAACCTAATTCCTAGTGAAATTAGAATGATTTCTTAGTTTTATATATCATTTGTGATTGCATTTTCTATAGATATGATCAGACATGTACTCTACCAATGATAATAGAGTGACAGCACTTGGAACGCCCACAAGCGACTTCACAGTACAGAGACTAGCGACATGCAGCAACAAAGTCACTGGCGGTGTGAACAGGGCTTCAGACAGCAAAAAACAAAAAAACAATCTGAATTACATGTGTGCACGCACCTTTGTTGTAGTAATAGTAAACTGTGACAGTGGATGGCTGAAGATACCCAACTTTAAATTTCTGATGCAGTCTGAACGTCTGTCTGAGTACTGGACACCTGTCCAGGACATTTAGACAAAGACGAATATTCAACATTACCTTCATTGACATGATGTTAAACAAGTTTGAACTAAGGCTTGTTGTTTGGTTACCTCAAACAGGTGAATTATGAGGGATCCTCTGTCACTCAGGTTGTCCACCACTTCGAAGTGGTTGATGTATTGATCCACTGAATTCATGAGCTATAAAGGCAACAGACTCATTATCACTTATCCAAAACCAGCTATTGCTGTATTCTGTTTGTCAAACCAGCAAATCAGCAAAACAGATTCCTTTAAAAAGTCTAGATTTTGCCCATGAAAATTTGCAGAGCAACAGTAAATGTGACCGCACCTTAATTCATATTTTTTTACTTGCATCTTATTATCATTTATGATCTATCAGAAGTCTGTGGTCTCACCTGCTCCAAGTCTGAGTTGTCAGGCTCAAAGCTGGTGGGCAAGCCAATATCCAGAATCACCATTTTCGCCATTCCTTCCAGAGACCTGAGAAAAGTAAAGAGACAACGCAAAAATGTGAAATGTCTTGTCCTGCCAAGAGGGAGTGAAAAAAAATAAGATCTCACCTCACTCTGATAGTAAGCTTGTAGGTGTTTTCTACATCTGGCCGATGATTTTCTAAAATGGAACACAGACATTTGATTGGCATGTTTGATATTAATGTTTAAACCAGAGGTCTCCAAACTCAGTCCTGGAGGGCCGCTGTCCTGCAGAGTTTAGCTCCAACCCCAAATAAACACACCTGAACCAGCTAATCAAGGTCTAATTAGGCATACTAGAAACTTTCTGCAGGTGTTTTGGAGCTGGTTGGAGCTCTGCAGGACAGTGTCCCTCCAGGACTGAGTTTGGACACTCCTGGTTTAAACCATGTTAGAATTCTTAAAAGAGAGCCAAGACTGCACCAGTTTTAACGATAGAGACATCGAGCTGGAAACTGTTACACGTGCTGTTCTCATAGGCATCAGGAAGCTGGTGGTACACCGTCACTACCTGGGATGCATAAAACAGGAAAGAAATTATTGTTTATAAGTATTTTATATTTCAGTACATTATTTACAATGTTGTGGGCCGGTAGCTTGGTTACACTTGCATGTATGTACCTCCAGAATTCCCTTGCTATTCCCAGTAGCCACCACTGTCAATTCCTTGTCAAAAGGTACCTGGAGGTAAGAAATAGAAGTATTGCCTTTTAAACCTAAATTTGATAACTAATACATTAAAACTGTGATTGGCGATACCAGTTACAATACTTATTTTTCAAAAAGCCCTCTCACCATTAACATTAAAAGTGTACTTTGTTTCGAATTTGCATCTTTGTTGTGTAATTAATTTTTATGCATCTTAAATGTATTTTTCTTTTTAATTAACTGTACAGCAATTCGGAGTCATGTTCTGTTTAGTTTAGTTTCTCTTGTGTCTGCATGAGTTCTTGTTAGTTTCTATGGTTACTCATTTGTTATTCTGTTCAGCTGTTTAGTTTCCTCATTTACTCTGTGCATATACTTCCTTTTTGGTTTAGTTCTCTGACTGGTCTCATCTATGTTTAGGGGTTGTGTTGTTATTCACCTGCGGCTTATCATTAAAAATCGTTTGTGTTCCTACTCCTTCGTCGTGTGCTCTCTACAGCAACCAAGTGTAACAGGAATGACCATAATTACTATTGAAAATAATATTATAATTCATAAATATTATATTTAAAAGACAAACATCAGAATTTGAAAATAAATATACAATATAAGATGTGGACAGGCACAGGCTGGTGTAAATTCCAGCTGTTAGATCGCTACCAACTCACTTGTGTAATTGAAACTGTTACTGAATCTGTAACAACTGTAAATTCTGGTGCACTGCAGGGCACAGCCTTAGACTATGCTATTTAGATTATGCTATTTTTGTGTTTTTTCATACAATTCAGAAATTGTATATTTCTAGATGTATTTTGGACTGGTGAAATTTGACATTACATTTGACAAGCTGGTTTGGAATAATATGTAATGTGAAATGCTTCATACAGAGCTAATTTTATTCAACTGCATAATAGAATACTGTAAACCAGTGCATGTTCATCTTCGAAAATGTTTTCCTTGAAAAGACCACATTGAAAGAAAGAAAGAAAGAAAGAAAGAAATGGACAGTGAAAGTCCCCTATCAGATGCTCACCTGAGCAGTTTGAAGCTTATGAGCCACTTTTGGTAGGAAGGTCCACTGAATACTTTTGCGACCAGGCACACGGAGCTCCACCTTTAATGTACGTTTGGAAGGAAGAGGCCACTTCACTAGGTACTCAGACAGGGCCTGTAGCACTATTATAGTGGACTGGGGATAAGAGAGTGCAAATATGCTTAAATAAAATAAAAATCTAATTAAATAAAATCTATCTTTACTCAGAAAACTTAGCACAGATGTGTTAACAGTCTTTTTAAATGAGGTACAGAGAGAGTTAATGGCTGCATCCAAAATTGCATACACCCCTACTAAATAGTAAGTGAAGAACAGAAAGTAACAAAACAACACTCAGGAGATGTCCGAATTCACAGTACTTCAGCAGTAGGCAAAAAGTATCTGGATGACCTACTTCTCCCGGTGACATTCTGAAGTGTGCATACAATGGACCCTTTACTATCCCACAAGAGGATTTGTGAATGACAGTGAAGTGAAACATCTGATGCTGGTAGATCACATGATAAGGACAACATGGTGAATGACAACATGGCTATATGTGCAGATTTCATTCATACTATACACATTCATACTTTATAGAACATACTTTTTAGTGGTCATGAAGTAATTACTTATGCAAAGAAAGTACCCACTCAAGAGAATGTGATGTTGGACACAGCTAATGAATCAAAAAGAATCAAATTACTGGAAATGCTTATTCTCCTAAATATGCTATTCCTCTGCAGAATCCTAGGCCTACCCTTTCCTCAACGATTGTGCAAAAACAGCACATTATCACGATATCTTGTTAGATATACGGATTATAAACAAGACCCTAAAATAATGCATTAATTGGAATTGATTAAAATGTTTCAAGCATTCAAAAAACTTCTGTGGGTTGATTATGGGTAATATAAAATCATATAAATTATAATTGTATAATATACAATGTATCACTATATTATCAACGTAATATAAATACTTCATTGAATACTATCGAGTCAAAGGGATATATTAAAGTATAAAGCATATAATGTAAGAGGTGAAGTCAGCTTGATTCGTAGCAATCCAAGCAGATGAGACTACTGACGTTTCCACACAGACTCAGTTGGTGCTTGTGTTCAGATACATTGACAGGGACCATGCTGTGCAAGAACGTTTCTTTGAGTTCATCCCTATCTTGAATGCAACAGCCGACTCGATTGCCAGTTTGATTTTGGAGAGACTGAACAGTCTTTTCACTGATGATCACAAAGGTAAACTCATCGCGCAAGCATACGACAGGGCCAGTGTGATGAGGGGAGAGCGGGCTGGTGTGCAGCAAAAGGTGCGTGAACATTATGAAAATGCCCAGAATTCAAGGGCCAGGTTTTACTGAAGTACAACCTCCAGGATATTTTTTCTGAGACTGTGGCTCTGTTGAACATTCTCATAACCACTCCCATGACACCTGCTGAAGCTGAGAAGCGTTTCTCAACGTTAAAGAGAATCAAGATATTCCTGCGAAATGTAATGGGACAGGAACGTCTGAATGCACTGGCCATGCTTTCCGTGGAGAGGGAACTAGTCAGGAACATGCCTGCTTTCAATGAGAGAGTAATTGATCACTTTGCTGCTTTGAAAGAGAGATGAGCAAAATTTCAATACAAGTGAACAGTGTAATATAAGTGAGTAATGTGATGTAAGCAGTGTAATATACAGGTGCTGGTCATATAATTAGAATATCGTAAAAAAATTCATTTTTTTATTGTAAATTATTTAAAAAAATGAAACTTTCATATATTCTAGATTCCCTACATGTAAAGTAAAACATTTCAAAAGGTTTTTTTTTAAAAATTGTTGATTAGAGCGTACAGTTAATGAAAGTCCAAAATCCAGTATCTCAAAATATTAGAATATTTACATTTGAGTTTCATTAAATGACCATCCCTACAGTATAAATTCCGGTTATCTTTTGTTCTTTGAAACCACACTAATGGGGAAGACTGCTGACTTGGCAATGGTCCAGGAGACAATCATTGACACCCTCCACAAAGAGAGTAAGTCACAGAAGGTCATTACTGAATGGGGTGGCTGTTTACAGAGTGATGTATCAAAGCATATTAAATGCAAAGTTGACTGGAAGGAAGAAATTGGGTAGGCAAAGGTGCACAAGCAACAGGGATGACCGCAAGCTTGAGAATATTGTCAAGTAAAGCCGATTCAAACACTTGGGAGAGCTTCACAATGAGTAGAATGAAGCCGGAGTCAGCGCATCAAGAGTCACCACACTCAGACATCTTCAGGAAAAGGACTACCAAGCCACTTCTGAACCAGAGACAATGTCAGAAGCATCTTACCTGAGCTATGGAGAAAAAGAACTGGACAGTGAACAGTGGTCGAAAGTCCTCTTTTCAGATAAAAGTAAATTTTGCATTTCATGTTGAAATCATGGTCCCAGAGTCTGAAGGAAGACTGGAGAGGCACAGAATCCAAGCTGCTTGAAGTCTAGTGTGAAGTTTCTGAAGTCAATAATGATTTGGGGGGGCCGTGACGTCTGCTGGTGTTGGTCCATTGTGTTTTATCAAGTGCAAAGTCAATGCAGCCATCTTCCAGGAGATTTTGGAGCACTTTATGCTTCCATCTGCTGACAAGCTTTATGGAGATGCTGATTTCCTTTTCCAGCAGGACTTTAGCACCTGCCCACAGTGCAAAAACCACTTCCAAGTGGTTTGCTGACCATTTTATTACTGTGCTTTATTGGCCAGCCAATATGCCTGACCTGAATCTATGGGATATTTTCAAGAGAAAGATGAGAAACAGTCGATCCAACAATATACAGATGATCTGAAGGCTCAATAGTGCCCCAGCGGTGCCACAGGCTGATCACTTCCATGCCACACTTCACTGATGCAGTAATTTGTGCTAGGAGCAAGTCATTTGCTGTAATATGTCCTGCCAATCAAGTATTGAGTGCACGAAAGAACATACTTTAAAATACTTGAACTTTTCTGTTTTGCAAATCCATTTTTTGATTGATCTTAGGAAATATTCTAATATTTTGAAATACTGGATTTTGGACTTTCATGAGCTATACGCTCTAATCAAAATTTAAAAAAAAAAAAACTTTTGAAATGTTTTACTTTACATGTAGGGAATCTAGAATATATGAAAGTTTCATTTTTAAAAATAATTTATAATAAAAAAATGAACTTTTTGATGATATTCTAATTATATGACCAGCACCTGTAGGTGAGTAACAGAAGTGAGTAATGTGCTGTGCTTGAAGTGGAAAAAAATAAGTGCTGGTACTCACCAAAGGGGGTGGGGCTTTATTGGGGAGGCGGGGTTATGGGGGATTGGAATTTTACACATGGGGAAAATAAATATAGTCAATAATTCAAGAAGGTCCATATTTTAAATCTCTTTTTATCATGTACTCAGCCTTAAAAGTAACAGTTCTTGTAATTGTTTAATTAATTACCATTTGTTACAGTAAGGATATATTTGCAAGTAAGACCATTGATGGCTCCTCATTACCATTTTTTTATCTATAGCATTTATGAAAAATAGCTACACAGATAAAAACTATAGCTACAACATGCCACAGTTGTAATATAAATCTTTAGTAAAAAAAATATATTCCCTCATCATTATCTATTTTAATTTCTACAACTAGTCAAAATTTGGCACAGTACAATAGAACGGGATAAATTCTAGTAAATGTGATCATCGTTAGTTTAAAAAGTTTGCAGGATGATGTTTTCTCATCTTTTCATCAGTCATTTTAGTGGCTGTTTTAGATCATGTTCGACTTTCTCCGCAGCGTTTTACGATATTCTCAATAGAATCCAAATGGGTCGCACATTTTATCATCAGAGTCGCATAGGAACTGCTTGTGGAAATCTTAACACTTTTGCAGCACGCTGGTGAATGCGCCAATGGTGATTTGCGCGCCACTCATGCAAAATTAAGTCACAGTCATATTGTGCAGACAATTGATCCGTTCAGTTTGTACAGGTTATAAAAGCTCTGAATGCGCAATGTATAAAATTAATTAATAGTCTGATTCTATGTTTCTGTGCGGGTGCTCAGAGTACTGGCAACATGTGAGAAGTGCCACTGGTAATGTGAAGTAAGCAGTGTATTTCAAGAAAACAGTGTAATATAATTGAGTAATGTGATGTAAGTGAGCAGTGTAATATATAGCTTTGGCTCCATACCAGGGTGATGAATCCTAAATCATAATCACACTGTGTTTGTTCATTGTCCAGAGGAGAACTGAGCGACTGAGACTGGTTTCTCCCAGGTTTTATTTTCCCATTCTGTCACTGTTGGTTGGAGTTTAGTTTCCTTGCCGTTGTCGCCTCTGGCTTGCTTAGTTGGGGACACTTGATATTCAACAATAAAATTAATCTGACTGTACTGACACTGTTGTATGAGAACTGAAATGAACATTGATTTTTATTTTTGCAGAACTGCTTTATAGATATCAACACTGAACTGACTTCAGCTGAACAACAGCCGAAATGCATAATTTTCCTTTTACCACTGTACAGCTGCTTTGAAACAATCTGTATTGTTAAAAGAGCTATATAAATAAAGATAACTTGACATCGTTCTGAATATGATCCAGATGTAATCTTTGATAAAAACGTAATTTTCTCAGATATATTCTTCAAAATGCTGCTGTTTTATGACACCCATCCACATTCAAGTGTTGATTAAATAAAAAAAGGAATGCATGAAGCTAGAATACAGTCATGTGAAAAAGAAAGGACACCCTTTAGAATTTTATGGCTTTTCCATTTTGGCCTAGATTTTGTTAAATAAATAATGACACGGTGCAGTATGTCATGTGTTGTTCATCTGAGGTTGTATTTACCTTATTTTAAGACCTGCCAAGGACCAGATTATTTTTTAAATATGTCTCGATACATAAAACCATAGAATTCAATAGGGTGTCCTTCTTTTTCACTTGACTGTAAAACATTTTTTTTTTTTGTTATTATTGTTGTTCAAAAGCAGAGGCTCTGGTTTTTACTTTGATATATTCTTTATGCAGATATTTATAAACAAAATATTCTGGGGGCCATTTTGGTGGCAATCATCAAAAACACTGGCGGTGGCTGGCAGCTTTTTTAAAAACGCTGGCAGGGAAAGAGTTAAGGCTTTTGCACACTGAGTCCGAAATTTTTGTATCCGTTTTTCGTATTCGTGATCCTAAAAATTCGTCACGCACAGAGACCCTGCACAGAGCCCGATGCGTATTAATGAATCCGTTGCGAAAAAATTCACAAAATAATACAAAATGGAGTCTTCAAGCAGTGAGAATGATTTAGTTGTCCTCTCTCTTCTTAAAAAGAGAAAAATAAAGAGGAAATATTGGGTCCATCCAATCCCAAGATTGCAGAGAGAGAAAGGAGAGTTCACCTCTTCAAGGAGCTGCGTGATTATCCGAGTGTTTCAAAGTTTACTTCAGGATGTCAGTGGCTCAGTTTGATGCTTTGCTACTGGCACAATCTGCCTTTATATTCTGCAAACGTGATTGACATAACATAAGGTCGTATTTATTTTTTACGTGCGAAACTTTCGGATGCGAATTTCGGACTCACTGTGCAAAGGCCTTTAATCATCGGAAACAAGCTCTAAAAGATGGCAACAGACTCCGACGGGAAACTGATCTGAAAAAGCCTGACGAGGTGTGTGTTGCCATCTGTCAGTGTGGTGTGGATATGACTGGATGTTGATTTTTACTCTGAGATGGTGAATGGGAACATGGTTTGCAACGTTAGCAACACATTATTAGCTGTTTGATAATATAGTCATGCCAAAGACTACTCATTTGTGTGTAATCATAATCGTTACGTGTCTGACGTTGTGGAGAGCGATACATAACACATTACCATTCTGATACTTGGCTGAATTAAATCTTTCCTCTTGCCATTGTGTGGCGTTTACCACAATTACCTGAGTGGATTAGGTCACAGTCTATAGATATACAGGCACTCCAAGCTGCTGTGAATTAATGGAGGCAGGTTAAATGAAGCAAGGGTGTAGAGTTACATTCAAGCTATTTAAAGGTTTGAAGAAATTATATTCACAGAAAAAAACATTTCAGTGAGTCATTTTTAATTATAAAAAATGATTTGACTAGAAGGGGACTTTAACATTACAACTTCTATTCCTTGTTTACTTTTCTTTTCTTACCTGAGTAGAGCCGTAGCCTCCTCCAATACCACGTTGCTCATTTAACCATTGAAATGGAGCCAATCGCCTCATTCACGTGACCTCCTTTGATCAGCGCTAACAACGCGTAGCCGGTAGCTTCCAGTGTAAAGTAGTGATTGTCAGAGTCAGGCCAATGGGTACGATCTGTTGACAGAAGAAGACAGATAAAAGACAAGAGGAGAGAGAGACTGGCCTTATGAAACAGTACCTGATGGAAAGGTAGCTGTTGGCTAAATGTAAATGATAAAGGTTGTTTGTGTACCCCGTGAGGCTAAGTTTAGCAACATGCTCTTCGTGCAGCTGTGGTTAGATAATGCTAAAGCGTAGCAGACTATAGCCGCTGAGTACGGCCTCTTCAGGTGGGGGAAGCGCTTTTGGAGATACATCGCTGCTTTTCTGGAACTGCTCTGTATTGATCAACAATAAAAAATATAATTAGAATCATGTAGACCATAAGCAGGACAAGGATAAGTTGTTTAAAACAGTGTTATCATAATTTTAAAATGGTTTGTTACCCTATAGCGAAAGAAAGGAAGAAAGGGTGTGTGTGTTAATTTTACGCTGTGTATGGCATCTTGAGTGAATATGTGTTAATGACCTACTTGGTGTGTGTGGTGTATTTGTTTGTAAAGGAAAAAGACCCAGGTTACCTTTATGTTGGTCGGTGACTCTTGGCAGGACACAGAATTTGGTGTCTCTGCCAGAGCAATGAGCACGAATGCCGTCAGAGTCTCTCTGGATTCAGAGCCCTGCAGGCCTCCCTGCATCACAACATCAGTGGATTCATATCAGATACATGCGTTTCATAATATAGTAGGCCACATATAGAAGGCCTCAAGGCACATTGCAGTTTACAATCACGCGTTTCCAAACTCATCTCCTGCTGTGACCACCTGTTTTTGAGACCCTCACCTCTTATTTCATCACACTTCATTCCTACATTTACTTTCACTTTCAGCTACAAAGCTTAAAACAGCATACAATACACCAAATTTTAACCCTTATAGCTTTTGATAATAGCGTGTAATATATAAAATAATACGTTAAGTTAACATCACAATGTGCCAGGAAATATGGAAATTAATTTGCTCATATCCAAAGCAGTTTCCCATGTAGAAGGTGTGCCGCATGCCAGAACTTGATAAAACGTAATCAATTTATATGTCCAATGATAAACAAATGCTTCGAAATTAATCTTGTATCACCTATACTACTCGGATTGTGATCTATATGTCAAAAGTGTCCCTTGCCAAAAGATTGAAATTAGGCTTAATGAACATAAATCAAGCATTAGATGTCAAGATATAACTTCTCCAGACATTCGCTAGACACAACGAGCTGGAACATAATATCAAACAAATGGAATGCATAGGGATAAAGGAAGTCTCAGGATCAAGAGGAGGTGATATAGAATTATTGAAACAAGAAGCATTTATAAATCTAAATCACTGGCTCCTAACTGGTATGAATGAGGTATTGTTTTCTATAATGAGATGTAGAGAATATTTTACATGATTATTACAAATGTCACAAAAATAATTAAATATGCTAAGTGTGAAGACCAATGTTTGATTAATGATGATGTATCTCTAATGACATACTGTGTATTTTACTGGATTGATGTGTAAGTGTTTTTTTTGGTCTAACTGGTTAATTAATGATTTTTCTTGATTGTGTGATCATCTGTTATCTTGGAGTGGGATTGTGTTTTGTGTCTTGTACTTCTTGTTCTGCATGTTGACTCTAACAAGGAGGCTAAAGACCGCAGTCTCTAGAGATCAGGGGAGCGAGGTTTTTCACGCACAGCTCATTCTGTACACATGATAGTGGATGCATTAACTAAGATCATATTGTGTGAGGATAATTGCTATTTAACAAAATCAAGTGAGTGATTTTTAACATGTGTCCGATTTGATGAGGTAGATAATTAATTGTTTAAATAGTGGGTGTAAGTATTAGAGCATTCAACACACTGAGGATTATTCCCATATGAATAATGTGAAATAATATGAAATAAAGTGACTAAAAGGATTTTGAGTGCAGATCACAGCTGTATTCTCATCTACAAAGCACTAATGATTTGAAGCAAGAACCTTGTAGAGTGTATAAAGAGTTTTTAAAAACATTTCAGTATTTTTTGTCATACAGCATATCCACCCCTTTTGCATTCATGATAAATGTTCACTCCAGCATTCTACTAGAGCTCCAAAACCGTATATATAAATATGAAAGTTACTGTGGATTTTAGCGTACAACAATCAAATCTGTTCATATGCACGCTTTATAAATGAGGCCCATATTCTTGATAAAGTATTTGGAGTTCAGTTATATTTAACGAGTATAAATCCTCAATGAAATGATGTTCACTCAGTTGGTCACTGAAAATAAACCTGACATTGTGTCCTAACCAAGATTTTAGCAACAAGCAATTTGTCTAAACAGAACATTAAAATGGGGAATGATGCAGCACAACTGAATAATCCAATCAGAACAGTTTTCCTGTTTGCACACTAGTCTCACCTTATATTTGATGGTGTAGACCTCATTGGTCCTCCTGAAAGGATCCATCTGGACGCTGTTTGTAGAGCAGGTATCGCAGTGGGCCGCACAGATGCCTCTCACTGACACTGATGAAAGAGTGTGCCATGGAGAACACCTTCAGCACGAATGCAGTGATCCTGACACGGACAGACCATGAACACACGTCAGCCTGCTACAAAGGTTTAGTATCTTCCTATAGTTTAAGTGTTGTGCTGCATGAATACCACGTGCTGCTGCCTTTTTCTTTGTAGGGAGGGTACGAGTCATCCTCCTTTCGATAATTAAGCTGATTTTCATAACCTATCAATACACAAATATATAATTATCTAAAACATGTGAAAGGATGATGTTCAGATCCCTGCTCGTGTCTCGTCGCACCTTTTTGTATGTATTTGATGGCCTCGTCTCTGCGGTTTAGTCCACAGCGCCCCAGTTTGCACTGCGGTCTAGGTAATGGACTGCAATGAGGGGCAGCGCCATTTTGGCCAGGAGTTCTGCTCCACACACCCACCAGGCATACGGATCAGATCCGCCAGTGAGTCCTCCTTCATCGAGTTATCAATGCTGTCTGCCAGCAAATCACCTGTGGAGACACACGCATAGCCAATGTCTACAAAGCCATACTTTATAATCAAAAACAATATCTATATGTGAAGTTGTTAATATGCCAAAAATGTTTAATTTAGCAACAAAGAGGTTTAATTAGCAACAAAAACACCTCTAAATAGTCAAAGTAATCTTCAATATTACCTGATGTAAATTAAAAAATAAATACAAACCTCTGACATTGATGAATGCCTCAGGCTTTGAATTTGGTACCACTGAGTTTAACTCAGTTTTCTTCACTTTTATCACCTGAATCCCTGATAAATAAACACAAATTAATATTCTAAGGGACAAAAGTGCACCAGAAACATCACAGAAATAACCATTCATTACAGAAAAAAAGTAAAGAAATATTTGAATCCCCTGACAAAATACATGCACAAAATGTGTTCACAAATGCAGCATTACTTCTAAACCTAAGAAATACATCTATATATTGTTCTGTTAAAAAAAAGGGGGAAAAAAATTGAAGATCACCCTTGTTTCTTTTCTCAGAGGGGTCCAACACAAAGCTCCTTGACTTAATTCTCTGGATGCCCTCTACCTAAAACATCAGATCCAGCACACACACACACACACACACAAATGTACTTGTGAAACATATTTTGAGATCACTGAACACACAACATGTGCCATGTAATAGGATCACAAAATGATTCCATAAATATGTGTGAGATGTTTTAGGAGCTCACTACAACACGTAGATTCTTCCTCACTGCATCCGGCTCAATAAAAGAGCGCGCAATGACCGTGACCTGTAGGGGGAGCTCTCCTGTCTTAAGGGGGATGATGGTGTATGTGATGAGCTTGGAGGAGCTGGCCGGCACAGAGACCTGCTGTCTGTGGGGTCTTCTAAATGCCACACTACACATGCCCTCTGTCTTACTCAGGATCACCATTACCCTGCAAACAGACACATCGTTCAGGCCATGTTCATGGATCATTTGCTCACGTATGGCATCCTTGGATGCTTCTCAATCCAATACTCAAATATTTCCAAGTATTTCCTCCAACTTCTTCCACCTGGTGACGTCCAAAAGCAGTCCTTGAAATATGTGAGCAGGAGTTGTGCTGAAACACTGAATTTCAGTTTATCCTGTTACGGGTGATTCTAACTCGTTTTACGTAAAAATGGGTTTCCATTGAGATCCAACTGTTACTCCTGGTTAGAGGCTTTCATTAATTATTCCATTTATACATAGACTTGCTTCAATTAAGTTTAATGTTACAACCCAAAATTATTATCATTAGTAGAAACTAGGGTTGTAACAGTATGAGATTTTCCAGCACGACAAGCGTCTGAGAAAATATCACGGTTTCACGATATACATTATTAAACAACCAATTACTTTCTATAATTTCAAAATTTTCTATATATCATAATCATTTGTTAACAACATGTTGTCACGCACTGGGTTCCAATGATGAGGTGAGGATCTGCAGCAGTTTAGCTTAAAGGAACACGCCACTATTTTTGAAAATAGGCTAATTTTCCAACTCCCCTAGTTTTAAACTGTTGAATTTTACCGTTTTCGAATCCATTCAGCCGATTTCCATGGTACGGGACAGCAAAGTTCCTTGATTATTACCGCGGAATGAGAGTATAGTTCCTAGCCGTATTGGCCTAGAAAATCGCAACTTTTCATTTTCTCGTCGGTCTTAGTACACGATGTAACTACAGAAGAGTCAAGTTTTAAATAGGAAAAATATCGAAACTCTCTGGTCATTTTTGAGCGAGATTGCTAACGGTCTAATCAGATTCAATGAACTATGCTAAGCTATGCTAAAAGTGGTACCGCCAGACCCGGAGATCGGCTGAATGGATTCGAAAACGGTAAAACTCAACTGTTTAACTCTAGGGGAGTTGGAAAATGAGCCTATTTTCAAAAATAGTGGCGTTTTCCTTTAATAAACTAAATGAATTAATAGGTAATGAACTCAATAGCGATGTCAGCTAGACAGGAGCTACTAAACACAAGCTTAAATACACAGGCAAACAGGGGAGCTAACAAGATCATAGACGAGACACACCTGAACAGAATACTCAAAACAATATGTAACCATAAAAACAAACTGACAGGGACAGAGATAAGAGGTTAAACTAGGAAACAGACATGAACAAAACTCAAAACGCGACACATTATTCATTACTTCAATCAGCACATTGTTTCTGTCTTAAACCAATACATCGTTTAACTTAATATTGTTAGCTATCTGTGATTTGTATATGTACATTTCTGAAATACATAACTTGGACTAAGTCCCCTCTGACTAACAGATCACGCTAATGTTGATACGCATTTTCTGTAAAGCTGCTTTGAAACGATGCGTATTGTGAAAAAATGCTATATAAATAAATGTGAATTGGGTTGAATTGAATTATTACCATAATTTAAAAGGACCAGTAAATGAATGAATGAAAGTTTTATTTTTGGGGTTGAACAAATACTTGAAACTTGAAACCATTTGTTTGTTTTATTCAAATAATCAGAAACATATCTAATTGGTAAATGCAATTATTGTAATTTAAGATAAATGCTATGAAATTCACAAAACTGTAACAATTTAATTACTGTTTTAAAAGGTAATCAAATTAAAATTTAACAACTTTTATCTTTTTATTCTATTTATTTTTTGGGGGAAAAGTGCTGCACAATTATTATACAAAATTTGTATTCCTTAAATTATGTTTAAATAAATTGTATTATTATTAATTATTATTATTTTTATTTTGAGAAGTACATTCTATTGTACAAAAGTAGGCCTAATTGTTACATACCCATATTGTTTTCTCCCCTCTCTTTCACTATCTCACCTTACAGGTCCCTGTGAATTGGGGGGTCTCTTCCCACAGAGGAGTCCCCCAAAGAAGCATGATAGGCGGAAATAGCCACTACATAGACCTTCAAGGTAGAAGGAGATAGACCTTTCAAAAATTTTTCTTGGAGAAATTGCAGCACTAGACTGACAGAAGAATGGACAGTGTCCAACTGACGTTGTCTACACCAGGTAGAAAACAACTTCCATTTATATGCATATAGCTTTCTTGTGGAGGGAGCGCTAGAGTTGAGTATGGCCTCCACAACCTCGGTAGGGAAACCAGATTCTCTGAGCCTAGCCCCCTCAGAGGCCAGGCCCACAGTTTCCACAACTCCGGGCGGGGGTGAAGTATCATGCTGCCCGCTTGAGACAGGAGGTCCTGTCTGATGGGAATATCCATAGGAGAGCCGTCGAGAAAAGACACCAAGGTCTGTGAACCAAACTCGGGTTGGCCAGAACGGGGCTATCAATATGAGATGAACCCTGTCCCGGCGAACCCTCTCCTCTTGACCGAAGTTTTTCCAAATGAGCTCCACCACCTCTGGGTGGGCCCTCGGCCCCCTGCCTCGATAGGATGTCTGCCCCCACATTTTGATGCCCCGTGATGTACGTTGCTCTTAGGGAGGTCTGGGAGGAAGTATTTGAGAGCTCGAAATACCGCCATCATTTCCAGCCGATTTATGTGCCAGGAAAGTAGATGTTCCTCCCACCAGACCTGAGCCGAGCGACCACTCATGATCGCCCCCCAGTCTGTGAGAGAACCATCCGTTGTTAGCATTACGCGACGACAATGAGCCCCCAACACAGGCACTTGGGACAGGAACCAAGGCTTCTTCCACACGACTAAGGCATGAAGGCATCACCGCGTGACCTTGATCATGCGAAAAGGACTTCCCCTCGAGAGGAAACCCCATGGTCCTGAGCCACCACTGTAAGGGTCTCATGTGCAGCAGGCCAAAAGGTATCACGTTGGCGCAGCTGCCATCAGACCCAACAGTCTCTGAACCGTTTTTACAGTGAGTGACTGGCCTAATTTCACCCCATTCCACAGCTGAGAGAATGGAAATTCACACCAGCAGGAGACAGACGTGCCTGCATCGTAGTGGAATCCCAGACTACCCCCTAGATAGTGGTGTTTGAGCGGGAAGAAGCACATTCTTCTTGGCATTGAGTCTCAGCCATAACCTTCTCTGAAGGTACGGGAAGAAAGAGCTAGGCCGAAAGGAAGAACCCCTGTACTTCCTGTGCTGAGGATGGATGGATACGTGAAAGTATATATATGTATATATGTCCGCCTCCTGCATTCAGTCTACGAGCCCCTTCAGATGGTCCCTTTCCACCTAAAGTGGGCGATCTAAAGCTAGAACAGGTGAACAGTCGTGGAAAACTTGCCTTCAGGTTTTCGTTCCATGTAGTTGTGGACCACAGCTTTGATTTGCACACGTTCATTCTTGGACACAGAGTGAGGCAAGCGCAGGTCTACGAAAGAACGGCTTCCATGCACTCACGTTATACGGTTCAGCTACACAGAAACCCTGCCAGACATCATGTGGTTCAGTTATGTATGCAAAACCAGAGATAATCTAATAATGCTGTTGCTGCCAAGACAAACACAGACAAGCAAGAACAGGGCTGTATACCTGCTTCAGGTGAGGCACTGATGGCTAGAATCCCCCACTGAGTGATACTGTCAGGAAGAACGGTTTCCACTGGAAATACAGCCAGCCTGCAATGATGTATGAAGAGTCACTCCCCAACAAGGACTATTACAAAGGACCTCAACCCTAGGTGTGTTTACATGCATTCCATTTTTGTCCAATCTGAATGAATACCAATCTCATTGCAGATTCTGAATTTCTGTTTATATGAACCCTAAATTTTGCAATCCAATTCAAAACTTAAGTACATGTGAAGGTGCATTTGGGTGCATGTAAAGATACCAGCAAACATTGGTCTGAAGGCATTCGCGGTCGGACAGCATAAATCTGTAAAAATTTGTAACAGAACATTTCCTAAAAATGCATCAGATATGTTCGTACATGTCTACAATCCTCTGGGGGTTGCATGTATAATTGTTACTTTGACTTTTAGCTACATGTAGTTCAATATATAATGCTTAATTAATTAATTACTAAGATAACGTCTAAGACGTCCGTTCAAATTTCATTTTTGAACTATTTCTCAACCATGATGGGACGTGTCAGAAGGATGTCTTTTCAACAGTCCATTAAATGTCCAAATGTTTGCTGGGTAGCTACTAAGTCAACGGTCAAACTCTTACCCATCTAACTGGGCTACACTGGGCAGTCTGATGTCAGTCCACAGCCACGACTCAAAGAACTTGGTGCGCACCTCAGCTAAATCATTTTCTTCCTCCCTCCATGTCTGGTCCTTCAGTTTCGTCCCAAACAACCATAAAGCTCTGCAGGACCTGAGGACCCCCTATGCCATGCGGCCCCCATAAGCCCTTCGGCCTCCTTGGGCCCTGGGGCCCATTGGGACCTGAGGCTCCCTTAAGACCTGCTCTCCCTTTGGGCCCTGATGAGAGCAACTATTTATTTTTTTCCTATCTGAAGCCCGGTCCACGTCATCAAGCTCCTCCCCTCTGTACTCCACACAGCAACGGCGGAAAGCTAACACGCAGCACCGGTCCTCGGTGATGGAGAGAGAGCGATGCAGCATGAATAGTTCATGGGAATCTCCCTCATGCCATCCACACAACACCTCCGCAGGGACTCGTCAGAATAGACCTTCTCTGGGAAAGATGAACACACTGGTAAATGTTTGTCAGTTTATAAAACTTTAGCATGAGACTACTAACTTTATTCTTCATAGGAACATGAGTTTGTAAGTTTGTACTGTAAAACTAAATTTCGCTCTCATGACTAGATAGTGTTTTAAGCATATTGTGATGTTGTGAAGATAATGACTCACCCAGCTTCTCTCTTTGCTCCAATTTTGTTGCTCTTTGCTTTAAAGATCTTTTCCTCCTAGATTTTTTGGAGCAATGATCTATTCCAGAGAAAAAATGAAAGCTTAAACATCAGAAAAGAAGACCTGCTTGTCCATCTCTTGTTTAGACTGGAGTAAAAACAGCACGAGACCAACATGATATTGCAATGTTATTCCAGCTCATCACAACCCGCAGTGTACAATCTCCCAAACATGCCTGTATGTATCATCATACAAGCATGTAATACAAAATATTGTCTATATTTTTAGCTCAATTTTTTCACTATACCTTCAAATGTCTGAAATCAATTTGATAAGTCAGTTTTTGATATGTATTTTTACTTGGTATATAAAATTTAAGTTTAATATAAAAATATGTATTGAGTGATTTATAATCAAGTTATTAATCAATAATTATTCTTCTGCACATAAAATGATTTGAATGACTTCATCAAGCTTATAAAATTTAATTAGTTATATAATTATATGTATTGTGCTCTCTTTCTCTGTTTTTTAGAGAGAGACTTCCAACATGTTAAAACGTATCTGTTCTTCTAGCTGACTAACACAGCTGAGGTCACAGGGGTCCACTTCAATCTGTAGTCTACATGTTACTCTGCTTTTCTATATTCCAGCACTAAAGAATAATAATGAATATTGTCTATTCCTCTCACTGAGAGAAAGAACATGCTATCTGGATGTTTGGATGTTTCCTGTTTAGAGCAAGAACTCAACAAAATCCAACTTTGAAGAAGCTGTGTATCCTGTGTATTGGTGTGTGCACTATTATTCTTTGTTACAGATCAGTATTGGTGAGGTGAACACAAGTTGGAATGACCAACTTTTTTATGCACCGTCATTTGGGCTGCCCGATGCCCGAGTTGGACAGTTCTGATCAGGCCAGTGCTACATTGTCATGTAAGTTTATCATTTGCACGTTTTGTTTGGCAAGAAGATGCGAAAGATAACTCGCACGCCTCTGACAGAAAGCCGCTTCTGACAGAACATGAATACTGAATTGAGCTCTTTTGCGTTTTGCACTTGAAAACACAATTTCACACAAAATTGTGTCAAAATGTCCGTCTTGGTGAGTATCCTAGTAAACATGATCATGAACAGTTGAGAAAGACAACGCATGTTTACAATATCAGTACAGTATACTGGATCCGTGTATTATGGCTTAAAGTGACAGCAGCCTAATATTTCTGCTGCTGTCTATGTTTTTAATGTTAATCAAACAAAAGAGTCACAAGAGTGCAAAATCTCACTCACTGCTCTTGACTGAACTTTTGTAACTTTAATAAGGATTAATCTATATTTAATCTATACAGTGAAGACTATGCAGTGTTATTTTACATTTGATTATTCAATTTCTGTATATAATCTACCTAATCTGTATCGAACTACTGTTAGATCTACCTGAAAAAAACCTAAAAGGACAGTTTATTTGATTTGCATCTGTTGTGTTTATTTGTGCTATTGTAGTTTGATTATTTGTTCTTATTTTATTACAAAGAGTTTACTTGTCTTTAATAGTGTTTGAAATTTATATTTACATTTTATGTAAATTATGTAAATATATGTAATATATGTAAAAAATATTTTCATTTGCACTGTTCTTGCATTCCATGTAAAAAGTCTGACGAGTAAAATAAACTTTACAGTCTAGTTTTTATCATAAATAGTGGTCAAATTTCGAAGCTGGAGTTTTTAATTTTTCTAATGATACTCAGTGTGTCCCTAACAAGTGAGAGTGTGTTTTACAGTGCAGTGAATGTTGAAAACAATAATCAGGGATCATCATCGATCTTCGTACATAAAGGGGTTAACTGCAAATTCCCCTACAATATCTTTTTAGTCAAGTCAGTGAGCTTTATTGTCATTCTGCTATGTGGGGACATACAGTGTAACGAAATTATATAAAAGTGTATAAACAAGTATAAACACATAACTATTGAAAAAACTAATACAAACACTATAAATAATCAAACTGTATATATAATCTATTTATCTTTAAAATGAACAGAGCAAGAATGCTGTGTGTGAAGCACCTGATCCAGAGTCAGTGGATCCTCCTGTGCTGGAATAAAACACCAGTCCCGCGTCGCTGAAAACACCCATACTATCCGGCCTCCTCCTGCGGTGCAGCCCATGTCTCCCTGACCCACCGCCTCCCACACCTGAATGAAGGAGTCATGAGTATCCATTAATCTCCTGGAGAAAAACCCAGCTGTTTGACTTGCATTTATGAAGTAGAAATGTGTATTGTAATTACCTTTCTCTGCGTCAGGCGGTTTTTACTCAGCAGAAAGATGGCATTATCCACAGCCACCAGGCTAACCTTTGCTCCTGGGTCACCCTTCACTTGAAATTTAAAGCTTCTGCCTGGTGAGTACGAATTGAGTTTTTCTCCCTCCCACTGGTCCTAAACTGAGCTAAAACCATCACAATTAAGCAGCATGAATTACATAGATTTATCATATATGTGCACAGGGCCGGCCCGTGGCATAGGCGACAGGCAGTTGCCTAGGGGGGGGCATCGCACGAAAGTTTTTTTTTCTCGGAAGAACGCCCTCTGGGACCATCGTGCACTCCTACACCCATATATTAAGCAATACTGACCATTAAGAATTTTAGGACTGATCGATCATCGAACTGATTAAATTAATGTTAGAATAAAATACAATTGACATCAACGACAAAATCATAAGATTCTACATCATATCATGTAGGACTAATGTAAACACTTTCTGCATCATGATAATTATAATACATCATCATAACGCATTAATTATGGCATGGCGCATGCAGTTAAAATAGATTTGCCATTTATGTGCACTTAAAGTATCATTTCTAAAAAATGAGTGAAAAAAAGAAAATTATCAGGTGCACAAAGCCAGGAAGTGACACAAAGGAGGAGCAAAAAAAAGCAATATAGAGGTAAGAATCAGAAGTTAATCACTGTATTAGCCTGTGATGTTTGTGCAGTATGTTGAAATAGCCCTTAACTGGAAACACTGACACTGTGGAATGATTTTGCTTGAGTTAACTGCTTATTTAATTTTATTTTATTTTCTTTACAATAATGTAAGCTTCTGTAATGTTGTTGTAATTTCAGTTAAATCACTGCTTGCTTTTAATTCACCAAAAAGTGTCCCAAATGTCTTTTGAAAAGACCATGACTAGGACTATATTCTAGCATTCATGAATTAAAATAATTTAAGTATGCCATTTTCCACTGTATGCACAAAATGGAAATAAAATGGGTATGCTAATTAGATTTAACTAGACAGCTTGCTGGCTAACATCTACAAATAAATTACTATATGTACAGTGTTTCCCATACATTAACTGGACTGTGGCGGCCCGCCACATTCTAATTGGAAATTAGGGCTTGTCGAGATATTTAAATAACCGTCTGATAATTTGCGCTCTTTTATACTTTGCCGTATAGTGGGAGTAACAGAGGTAAAGAAATAGACTAGCACCAATTAAGTTTTCGTGCACTATATTCAAAGTCATATGAAGCCATCCCACAGATTCATGTGAGGGACAGAAGAATACGTACATCGTTAAGTTCACTCAAACTCGTCTTCCTTCCGCTGCAGCTGTCAATCATTCTCTGCTCAGCATTTAATACATTTGGATTTTATAAAATTACTGTGCAAAGTTTTTTTTCAAGAATTAGGCTAGCATACTTTTTGCTGCAGAATTATATAGTCACCTGGTTTATTTATTTGTTTATTGGTCAGCTTATGATTATATATTTTTATTCATTTGTTGTTTTTTCCTCTATAATGAAGTATGTTTAGTGCATTCTAGATTGTTTAACAAATCAAAGAGTGACCATTAGTTCCACAAATACAGATGTATAGATACAGGCCCCCCACTAATAAATTAATTCAACAAAGGTAACCTCTTTTGCTACATATTTTTAATGGTATAAATGTATACTCTACATGTTTGGCCACTTATGAACGATCACTTAGCCTATTATATGTTGTGTACGTGACTAATGTGCCCTACCATCACCAATAAATAAATTACTATTTACAGCACAAATTTCTTCATTGATTAGTCACTTAATTTTGCTCTCAGAATGCACCAGATTTATGCATTTAAATTTAAAATGTACAAAATTTTCCTCTGGATCCCCAATCTAAAATCTCGCCTAGGGCACCAATAGAGCCTCGGCCGGCCCGTTTGTGCAAGTACAAATAACTTTACCACTATATGGTTATCAAGCAACACTGTTTTACTAGATACTTTACAAAATACTGTGCAAGCCGCAAGGACTATAGTGTGCAACAGTCGGTTCCAAAAGTAAAAATGTTTCATTTACTTTTTTTCCATAGGGAAACTGATTTTTAAATTGGGGGGGGGGGGGGTCAAGGGGGCAAATATTTTTTTTCTCACTATGGGCCCCAAGAGAAATATTAAGAAAAATAAATTAGATTCATCTCTCATCGTCTCTAAGAGAACATGCGCCGTTAATGCAGCGACGATGCCAAACGCTTTGTCAGTTTTTACTTTCAGATTCTGTAGTGAATAACTGACTGGAGTTTGAGGACTTCTTCACCCGTTTGCACATTGTTTGTGTGATATCAACTGGCTCGCCTTCATGGTTTAAAATGGAAATATTTTCATATTGCGACGTGGCATTTTTCTTTATCACCAGTTGCTCGCAAAATGATGGACACTGATTCACATATCGTCCACGTCATTTCCCGTGATAATAAAATTAAATTAATTATAAATAATAAACAACAAGGCAAACTTAAACTTGTTTTGCTTAAAATTTTTGCAAATAATTTGCTGATGCAGGTACCTGCAAAAAGGGTACCTGCATTTCTTGCCCCCCAACACCCGAGAGTCCTTTGACGAGAGTCAAAGGTCGCCCATGTATATACACATGTATACACATGTATGTATAGATAGATAGATCAATAGAAAGATACTGTAGATAGATCGTCTTGTACTTTTGTCTTTGTATTTGTTTTTCAAATACTTTTTTGCTTCAAATAAAACTTTGTAATGATGTAATGCACCTCTTGGCTGGTTGGTTTGGTTCATGACTTTTGTAAAATCTCTTTAGGTAAAAAATAAAGGGGAAAAAAATACTTCCAGAACCAGGGCTGCTAAAAAAAATAAATAAAAAAGGTGGGCAGGCACTGTTGCACTCTATAATGAGCAGGCTATACATTCTTCATATTAGTTTTTAGATTAAAACTTACTTACTGAGCCTACACACTGGTTCTCCACATCCACAAACACTGAGTCCTGCCACCACTTCTGCATGTAGTTGCCATGGCAACATATAGTACGCCACCAGGCCTGAATGAAGGTAAACATCTCTGTGGTAACTACTAATGGAATATTTGTGTCATTCTGCCATACATCTACCATAGAAGCTGTTATTATTTTCCCTTTGTTCAAAACCTAGAGAGAGAGGGGGAGGTTAAGAAGAAATAAGGAAAAGAGAGCACTGTTAACATAAAGACTACTGAATTGCTGTCATGTATAAGCGCTTCCCAAAATGTCCAACACTCACGCGTATGTCAGCTGCTTCACAAGCTTTCTGTGCTCTGGTGAGGCAGTTTTGATGGTCAATTTGATGTTAAGACTGTTGCCCACTGCCACTTGATTGTCGCCCACTGAGATGTGCAGGTAGTTCTTACTGTAGCCGTTAAAACCTAAATATGGCTCCCAGAGTCCATCTCCTGTACAGCCTGATTTTCTGCATTCACACCAGGAAGTGCTGTTTCTACCTGCAAATGTATGGACATATTTACCAAAATAAGACACACATATAAACTCTTAAAAAAGGTCTTTATTATCCCTTTTTTATTTCATGAAAGGTTCTTTACAGTTGCATAAGGTTCTTTAGATTATTGAGATATTCTTTGATCTAAGAAGAGGTGGCTTTTGTTCACCGAAAAGTTGTTTGAAGAACCAAAAAATGTTGTGTGCATCATCACTGTGAAACCCCCCTTTTGAAACACTTATTAAGAGTGTATTCTAGTCCTGTCCCAAATGCCACTGTGGAGTCATGGACCTTAACTTATTACCTCATTTGGAATTTGAAGTTTCTGTGGGTGTTCAATGTACCTTCAACATTTGATTCTCATCTTCGTCAGGCATGTTGACGGGAGACCCTGATAGTGCCTCTGTGTGTTTTAATTGGTTTTTGAAGGAAGTTGAGTTTAACAGGGATATTGGGGGGCTGGAGATCCATCTTGGTTACTCACTGTAACCTAGAAAAAAAAAAATCTCCTCTAATATTTTGCTGAAATATTAGAGACATTAATCACGCTACCAGGAAGCAGTAAATGTCAGAGTACCAAACTTACCACTATGGCCTAGGCGGGAAGGCCTGGTTTGAAATACTTTGGGTGTGTCCCTGATGGAGAGCTCATAGTTGTGACATCACTATTTTAATGCCGGATTTCTCTGCTTCCACAAGGTCACTACCTGAGAAGAAAGTCTTAAGGACATTACAAAAACACAGCCAAAACAATAAAAAACTATGGATAGTGTCAGAGCCACGAGTGGGCCTTGGAGGGCCTGGGCCGGTGGTTGTGCTGAAAAAAACGCACCCCTGTTGTGTAAAACACCCCCGTCTTAGGAACACGCATTTGAAGTTTGTCACCTTAAAATGCAAACTAAACGAATAACAAACGATAATAATCATTAGCTTTCTCATTATACATCTTGTTGTTCTCATTAAGTTCCAGATATAATTAGAAAGTGTCTTGGAATATTGTTTAGAACAAGTCTTCCAAATACAGAGGGCAGAGACTGCAGGTGCTGTTTAATCCACTAGATGTTCTCAGAGTTTTAATATTACTGTTACTGGTTTGTCTGTTCTTCGTCCTGAACTCACACACTTAATGGAACCAATGTAATGGAACAAACTACTCAATCCTATAACCTGCAAATTCTGGTTGAAAGGACGGGTACATTAAAGGGTTAATTCACCCAAAAATGAAAATTCTGTCATTTATTACTCACCCTCATGCCGTTCCCACAACCGTAAGACCTTCATTAATCTTCTGAACACAAAGCTATTTTTGTTGAAAATCTGATGACTCAGTGACGCCTGCATAGCCAGCAATGACACTTCCTCTCTCAAGATCCATCAATGTACTAAAAACATATTTTAAATCAGTTCATGTGAGTACAGTGGTTCAATATTAATATTATAAAGCGACGAGAATATTTTTGGTGCGCCAAAAAAACAAAATAACAACTTGTATAGTGATGGCCGATTTCAAAACACTGCTTCAGGAAGCTTCGGAGCGTTATGAATCTTTTGTGTCGAATCATGATTCGGACGCGTGTCAAACAGCCAAACTGCTGAAATCACGTGACTTTGGCGCTCCGAACTGCTGATTCATCATGCTCCGAAGTCTTCCTGGAAGCAGTGTTTTGGAAATCGGCCATTACTAAATAAGTCAGTTATTTTGTTTTTTTTTGGCGCACCAAAAATATTCTCGGTCGCTTTATAATATTAATATTGAACCACTGTACTCACATGAACTGTTTTTTAGTATATTAATGGATCTTGAGAGAGGAAATGTCATTGCTCCCTATGTAGGCCTCACTGAGCCATCGGATTTCAACAAAATAATCTCAATTTGCGTTCCAAAGATAACGAAGTCTTACGGGTGTGGAACGGCATGAGGGTGAGTAATGAATGACATTATTTTCATTTTGGGTGATACCTAACCCTTTAAGAATATGTTTTGGCATTAGATGTAGTATACTATACGTATAGTGTAGTACTTATAGTGTGCAGGTGCTTTTCACAGCAAGCTAGTCTGCTTTTCACAGCAGGGGTGTTTTTTTTGGCACAACGCTGACCACTTCAGTCCCAGTCCCTAGTTTTCTAAATATGTAATACATAATTTTTAGTCTCATATTAAGGGTAATGCCCACCTGAGCTGGTCATTACTGACGCTTTGACGTACACAGAATTTCCCAGTAGGCTGTTTGTATTTGATAGACCCTCTTTATCTCCTCCATAGTCAAACTAATCTTTTTCCTCCATTCAGCTGCAAATAAACAGGTGAAATCTGTAGTAAATAATACATTACTTTTTTCTTATACTCACACCTCTCCACTCTTTCACTTACATCGTTCAGTTGCTTCAATAGAAGTGATTCTCCTTTTCTGACCATTCATGTCAATACCAAACTGCACATATGCAACACCTCGCACTTGTTCACCGTAAAGATACCTGGGAAGAAGAAACATAGTTATTCTTATGTTTTTAAGTTTTGACTGTTTTTCCATTTACATGTTAAACTATTTCACCATGCTGTCCTGTAGTAAAGGGCTACCTGAAGCAGTTAGGGCTCGATCGCAGTGAACGACAGTAACCCTGAAATCCACACTTGAGTAAAAGTATAGATATCTTACCAGAAAATGACTTTGGTAGAAGTTAAAGTCACTGTTTAGGAATGTTACTTGAGTAAAAGTTTTTACAGTATGTGATATTTATTGTACTTAAGTATGATAGGGTATATATATATAGTTTTATATTAAACATACTTAAGTACTGAAAGTAAAAGTACAAGTAAAGGCAAAATACAAATGAGCCAAAAAAAAATAAAAAATCTTAAAAATTGTTCTAAACACAGTTTGAGCAGCAAGATTGTGTTTTAACTCTGTTTCTTCCATTTTATTTTCTTTTGAATAAAAAAAAAAAAAAAAAAATGTTATGTGCTGTTACTTTTTATGGTAACAATATAACATGATATTTTTGAGTAGTCTTTAAGGTTTGATTCTTTGATGGAATATACCTGAATAAATATGTAAAATCTTTTAAATGATTAGTCTATGACACGATTAATTTAAGTATTTGTAGTGAAATGTGCTTTTTTATTTTAAGTTGACCCTCAAAAGGTGTGAATTATGATCTGTTATATTTGACTTTGAACTATGTTGTATTCTGCTAGCACAACACAAGAACAATCTTGTTACTTGCACTGACAATAGTAAAGTTATTTCTCTTGAACAAAGCAACATGCATCATATTAGCACATGCAGTAATTCAGCAATCTAACCATAAGCTCTACTCTTCCGCACAATGGGAAACGATCAAAACTTCAACATAACAGAAACTCTTTCAAATTACAACATAAATGAACATTAAACATTAACAGATGTTTCCCTTCACTCAAAAACACCACAAAATAACACTAAATTTCAGTATTTACTCTCCATTTTCCAGCCATATGCAAAGCAAGCTGGGAACTAACAATGAGTCTCTAAATAAAACCCGCATAATTGAGCTTTAAAATAAATAGGTAGCCTTCTTTCCTTAATTTTATTAGCTTAATCGGTTCCTCAATTCAAGCCTCAAAACTGCTTAAGATTCCTTAAAAAATTAGGAAAATGTATCTCTTGGTTTGTGAAATGTTCGCAGTATTTTCTATACAACACTGAACAACAATTGTATCAATAAAACTATACACACTACTTTTAATTATCACCTTAATTTTTTAAAATGAAATTACAAGACCAATGATTCATTTTTTTTATAGTGGCAAAATGTTTACTGTAAGTTTTAAATATAAAAATATATTAATTATACATTGATCATTCATGTTAATCCATAGTGTGTTAACTAACGTAAGAGACAACTTTAAAATGAGTAAAAATGTATTAGTAAATGGTTGAAATTACAATGAACTATACTTTTATTAACCTTAGTTGATGTTACAAATGGACTCTTATTGTAAAGTGTTACCAAGTCATAAACATCAAGCTTAACCCTCATGTTTGATTTCTGGCGACTGCCTGTAGGTCCCTAATTAGATTCAATACAATTCCCCAAAAATCACACTATGAAAAAAAAAAAAAAACATACAATCACGTACAAATAATTAACTTTTAATATCAATACTTTCACACATTACAAAGAATGAATATCTGAATTTATTTTCGAATCAGTGGTTCGGAGCATGTAATCAAACTGCCAAAGTCAAAGTCAATGGCTCACCCCCAAGTGGTGAACCAATGAAATTTCAAACACTTATGATGTAACGAAGCCTCGTTTACTGAAATCACGTGACTTTGGCAGTTTGATGCGCACTGCTGAAGCACTGATTCGAAACAAAAGATTTGCAAAGCTTCAAAGCTTCATGAAGCAGCGTTTTGAAATCGCCCATCACTAGATATTGTTAAATAAAGTTGTTATTTTTTGGTTTGTTTTTGCGCACAAAAAGTATTCCTCCGTCGTTTCATAACATTAAGGTTGAACCACTGTACTCACAGTGAACTGTTTTAAATATGTTTTTAGTAGTTTTCTATATGGGTCAAATTGATCCACGAACAGTAAGAAACCTATAACGTTCTGTATGCACATTTCACAACACATCAGCGTGTTGAAACTTCGCATGCATGTTCATGACCCTAAATGAGAAAAAAGTCACAAAATTTCAAGAAAAACAATGTTGGTTAAATAGTATTTCAGATAGATTGAAAAAAGAAATGATAGCTCAAAATTAAGTGCATTTTATTTAAGTAAAATTATCTGCTAGTGGGGTAATAAAAATAATCTTAATGCAAACAGAAAACAAGATTATTCGCAGTGTCTATTTATGGTAATAGCACATGTGATTTACAGTCTTTAGGCGGGAGCCGAAAATGGTTAAAGAGTTAGTTCACCTAAAAATGAAAATTCTGTCATTAATTACTCACCTCATGTCGTTCCACATCCGTAAGACCTTTGTTCATCTTCAGAACACAAATTAAGATATTTTTGATGAAATCTAATGGTTCAGTGAGCCTGCATCGCCAGCAATAACACTATCTTTTTCAATGCCCAGAAAGCAACTAAAAACATATTCAAAACAGTTCATGTGTCTACAGTGGTTCTACCTTAATATTATAAAGCAACAAGAATACTTTTTGTGTGCCAAAAATAACAAAATAACAACTTTTCAACAATATGTAGTGATTGCGATTAAAAAACACACTGCTTCATGAAGCTTAGAAACTTTACGAATCTTTTGTTTTGAATCAGTGGTTCAGAGAGCCAAAATCATGTGATTTCAGTAAACGAGGCTTCGTTACATCGTAAGTGTTTTGAAACTTCAATAGTTCACGTGACTTTGGCAGTTTGATACACGCTCCGAACCACTGATTCGAAACAAGAGATTTATAAAGCTTCGAAGCTTCATGAAGCAGTGTTTTCACTAGGCCATCACTAGATATTGCTGAAAAGTCGTTATTTGGTTATTTTCGGTGCACAAAAAGTATTCTCATCGCTTTATAATATTAAGGTTGAACAACTGTAGTCACATGAACTGTTTTATCATGTTCGTATTGAATTGTGTTAAATGGTTTGTGATGTAAGGAAACAGTAAACCAAACTCCTCATTGAAAATACAGCTGAACGCCATTCTGTTGTGTTACAGAGAGGAGAGGATGTCTCTGTTAGGAGAATAAATTCTTCAGTTCGGCAAGGACAAGGGCAAGTCTTTCAGGTGGTTATTAGAGAATGATGTTGGCTATGCTTTGCACCTTTGGTTGAGGAAGAAGAACAGGCTGGGCAGTTCAACCAGAGGGTTCTTGAGGATTCTTGAGGATAGCCTCATTTCCTTTCTTGAATACTCAAGAAGCTTTAAGGAAATTGAGGATCTTAAACAGTATCTGTCTCAAAGGCCGGATCAAGTGCAAGTTTTGACAGAGGATGACAATGCTGTTGGATTTGAAACAAGAGCACAAGACATTTTGGGAAAATGTGGGATACCAGGGCAGACGGATATGTTTTCTTTATAATGAGGCAGAAGTGTGTTGCAGGCAGCAAATTGTACAACTTGCAGCAGTATCTTTTAAAACAGCAGCATAAACAGCTGACCAAAAACACTTCTCCAATGTCTTCACCATCAGCTTCCACTGCAAGACCACCTGTTCCTTCCAGTACTGCCTCTGATCAGCCTGGTGAGTTAATAAAATGCATGCACATTTGCTTATATTGATTCTTAAAGCCTACTGATGTGTTTGATTTATTTTATAGCAATGGAGGAGGATGAAGAACTGTAGAGGATGATGCTGAAACAACATGCGCGCACTCAAACTCTCCTTGCATCAGATATCAGCCAGAGTATGACTCGCGACAACGCTCGTGAAAAGAATGTGCTTTTGGGTCGAAATTGTCATCTCGCTGCACGGATATACTGCCAATGAAACATCCAGTTGACAAAGCGATAAGATGATAAGAAGTCCCTGCTCTTGATATACAAACATTAATGAACTTCTTTGAACTTAATGAGGAAAACAAACTATATGAAGGCAGATTCGAACCACTGATAATTAAAGCACGGCTGAACCTCTGACTCTATTAACAAAAGTTCTACCACGAGACCACTAGGGAATACGAAAACGGATTAATCTATTCTGCCACCGGCAGAAACATAAATCGGCGCCTATGACATATAAATTGCACATACTGGAGTGAAACTATTCAAATTATAATGCTTAATTTTTCAGGATCATCTGCAGTCACAGGATCCACAGTCTTGTCTACATTAGGTTACATTCCACATCAGTTTTGGAGGCTTATTCTGTTACATACGGACTTGTCCATTTTGATTTGAATTCTTTATACTCCAGAATACACGGGCATGGGCTCGGGGCTAATGCTTGAGCTCTAAGGGAGCGTACTCAACACCATCCTGAATAGGAGGGAGTACTTATTCGGCTCGACCTTAGCATCATAGGTGTTGAACACAAGAGTGCTCTCTGCGCCCCTTAGAGGACCCTGAACAAGGGGAGTTAATATCAGCTAAATTAGCTTAATTTCCTAATTTATTTGAGATAAAATTCTATAGGCTATTAATAAATGTCACTTTTAAAATTTTTCATTTATAAGCGTGATGTTTATTTTTATTTGTCATGTAGCCTAGAACCGCTTCTGATCATGAAATCGAAACAGACTCACGATTTTATGAATGCACTTTTATTTATTCAGATAAAGTAACATTTCTGTATTTTTTTAGCTTTCTTTTTGTCAGTGTTAAACTCCTGCTTCCGTAATTTAAAAGAAACCCTGCTTATTTTTGTCGAGCTGCAGAGATTTTCCTCATCCTTGTTATGCACCTTTGAAGTACAGAGAATGGGTTTGCTCGGAGGCTGCTGTGAGACACTCGTTTGAGACACACTGCAGAAAGATAGATCGATTTTAGAATATCATATTAAATGCAGGATGGCTTGTGTTGATAAATGGCATGCAATTAATTTTAAAACGTATTGTATGATGGAGGAAATTCTGTATTACTGTTACTAAAAATAAGCTGCATCTGATTATGCTATATTAGCTATTGACAAAATAGTGTTTTTGGCATGGTAAAGCATGGTACTCGCAAAAATCAAGAAAATTAAACGTGTTGCGCTATATAACAATTAGTTTTCTGTCTATAAATATATCAAAACAGTTGTTCCCTTGTCTATTAAAATGTGTAATATATTAAAGCGTCTTTAGTGTTTCCATGGTTTCTACAAAATAAAACCGGAAACCGAGGGTAACGCGGGTATGACGCAATTGACAGGCGACTCCTCACACATTCCCGAGCCTTGGTTAAAATTGCAATTTTCTCACGATTTACAAATAGTTGGAAACATTTGGGATATTGTAAG